>NC_133648.1:155011684-155263781 GCF_009905375.1 Apium graveolens | reverse complement strand
AATAATAATAATATGAAGTGACCCTACTTACCAATTACCACGGACCGCAACAGGTTAAAGTATACACACAAGCCAAACACACCTACTTATATTACAAACAGTCAAATGCCAACTATTCAAACTCAGCACTGAGTATTAAACAGTATTACAAACTTTTACAAACTCAAATTATTCCAAAGAAGCCTACTAGCTTAACTCGATCAACCTGAACCCCTAGCTCTCGCGCTGGACTGGGGATCCTCGCTACCAACTGGTTCCTTCTTAACTGGAAAAGAACATAAACAACATCGCACAAATGAGCTAACTAGCTCAGCAAGTCACAATGACAAAACTGAGAATAATGATCATCAGGTGAAAATGGTTATGATATCAAGTGAACAATAGATTATAATTTAGAATTGGATATTATATTTTCATTTTAAAAACCAAGGTTAGGCTGCTGATCAGTCACGCACTAACCCCGAGCAAAGCACACAGCACTGCTCTAACTGGATCAAAGGCACACATTGGCCTAACTTAACCATTAATCTGGTCTGACCACGAATCTAGTCCACAATTTTATAAAAACAATCCAATTCTAACATAGTAACAGAATAAACAATGTAAAGCAATAAACAGAATCATTAACAACATTGGACGTTCAATAATGAAATGGTTTCAATCTTCATAAGGATCAATATTTTAAAGCTCGAAACTATTTTTCGGAATTTTTAAATCATTTTTAAATCATTTTTAAATAATTAAATCTAATTAAATAATTAATTAAAATCAATTAATAATTAATTAAATCAATTAATCAATTTATTTTGAATTAATTGATCAATTAATCAATTAAAAATTAACTGAAAATTAATTAACTAATTAATTCAGATTTATTTTTGAATTAAAAATAATTTTTGGAATTGAAATAATAATTTTTGGAATTTTCAGAAATTAAAAACAGATTTTTATAATTAAAATAAATAAGAAATATGATTTTTAAACATTTTTAAAACAGGAATCCTAAATTTGCAAACTCTGGAAAGTTCAGGGACTGAACTTCATCGTCCCCAAAAGATAAGGTACCAAACTGTAATTTTACAGTTCCAATCGCCGGAAAATACAGGGGTGGCCGGAGAACACGATTTCGGCACCCTCACCTCACCATCTGCTCCAGATATATTCTACACAACACCAGGAATCTATTCGTGCAATTAAAACACATCAATCATCCCTGTCCTGGCCGGAAAATGGCCAAGAACATCGCCGGTTTTCGGCGAAACATCGAAAACTTTAAAACACAACTCCCTTCGATTCAGACATCTTCTGTTAATGGGCTATATATCAATCGATTGCAAATTTTATAAGGAACACAACCCACTATAAATCAACAGCTAATAACCCCTAAATCAAAAAGCCCCAAATTTCAACTGAAAACATTCATACGGGTTAAAACCCAAATTTTGTGATTCGAAAATTAAACTCAATTTTGAACATGTTATTGAACTCCAAATCAGGCATAGACATATGAAAATCATCAGGAAAACAAGCTCTACAACATGCAATCATCAAATCATTCAAACAATCATCCGAACAAAAATTCATATTTTTAATAAAAATAATTCGAAAATAATTAAAAATATAGAAACTAAACCTTGATTTCTGCAATAAAACGAGTCCTGGAATCTGAAAGTACACTCCAAATCCTTCATTTTGGTTACTCCAACTTTCTAAACGGATTTCACTAACACCTTGAAACTGTGGTTTGATTCTCAGAAGGTTTAATGAAATTAGGGTTTTTCTTTGGAAAATTATATTTAGCTGACTGTAAATGATTTTTGATACGAAATAAAATACGGTAATTTATAATTACAGAAAATTAGTATCCCATTGGATCATTTCGGATATGAAATGGTATGTTTATTTATAAAAGCTGATCCAAACGGTACCGATTTTCGGGATAAAATATCCAAATCAGTAAAATTTGTACTGCGGTCTGGGTCTCAGCGCCTGGTTACACGTATTACGAGGTGATAATTATGATAGGTTAATAAAAAGATTTGTTTATCGAAAACACGAGTTTTATTGATTTACCGAAACGAATAATGTATCGAAAGTGTTGCGCCAGGACCCGCGCAGGACAAACCATACACCGGATCGAAAAGGTCGAAATATGGAAAATGCTCGGAATATTGCAATAAGATTAGGAAGGAATTCTCGAAGAGTTTTGGGTTATAAAAACATAAAACGGATGACGTCGGTTGGTTCCGGTTTATCTAAACTAATTTTTAAAGACTCGGAAAAGATTTTATAAAATCCATACCATTTTCTATAAAATCATAAATCATCATAAAAATAATTAGGAAAATATGAAAATTATCTATATTTTATTTTGGACATAAAAATTAAAATACTCAATTAATATTATTTTTAAACATCCAAACACATTTAACCACTTAACAAATAATTCACAGAATAAATGCTGAACACATATAATAATTATTTATTAGCAAAAATAATTACACGATATATCCCCGATATTACATATGTGGCAACCTGTTTAGCAGGAAAATGAGAACAAAGAAGTATACCATTTTTATGCAAGATATTAAGATTTTCAAAGATGCTGGAATAGAGTAGTGAAGTAGCATGGAGTTAGACTTGATAGGTTTTGTTTATTATCTTGTCTTATTCTATGTAAACTTGGTTATATATAAACCAAGTGTAGCAAGTAGAACAAAAATAACTAACAAACTAAGTAAACATATTTTCAGCAGAGAAACATTTGTAAGTTGTATTCTATAGAATTTCTTTGTAGTTTGTTTGTTCACTTGTAAAGCAGCCGTGAGCTATTCAAGCTTCACAGGGTTCTCTTGATATATATATATATATATATATATATATATATATATCTGGTGGATACATTTAAATCCACCAGAAAGTTTTAAAGACTTGAGTTTTTATTACTTTATGTTTGATTAACTTAACTCTGTATTCCGCACTTTGCAAATCAAACAATTAGATATAAATTGAGTTAGAACCATTTTTCATAAATCTAAAAAACAAGCCAGAATTACATTCAACCCCCTTCTGTAATTCTTGTTGTATTGTTAGGGAATAACAATTGGTATTAGAGCAAGCTCTAGAAGTACAAAGAGTTTAAAGATCACAACAAAACAGCAAGATGAACAAGAAGGATGTTGGAGTCAAAATTCCATTTCTCGATAAAGACAATTATCATCACTGGACGGTGAAGATGCACGTATACTTCTTTCTCAAGATGAGGCCTATGTTGATTGCATAGAGAGAGGTCCTCATGTTCCAATGAGAGCTGCTACTTGGCAATGAGCCTTCAGTCCCCAAGCCTAGGCATGAATGGTTAGATCCTGATATTGAGCAAGTCAGGAAGGACAAAAAGACCATGAATATTTTATTCAATGGAGTTGATGGTGACATGTTTGATAACATCATTAACTACAAAACAGCCAAGGAGGTTTGGGACACAATTCAGATTATCTGTGATGATACTGAGCAAGTAGGGAGAATAAGATGTAGCTGCTAATTCAGCAATATGAGCACTTTCATTGTGAAGATAGTGAGTCTCTCACTGACATTTTTAGCAGATTTCAAAAACTGCTAAATGCTCTGAAGTTGCATGGAAGAGTCCTATCAGACAAAAGAATTCAATCTCAAGTTCCTTAGATCTCTTCCAAAGGAATGGAAACCTATGACAGTCTCACTGAGAAATTTTCAGGATTACAAGGAGTTTACCTTAGAGAGACTATATGGTATCCTGAAAACTTATGAGCTTGAAATAAAGAAAGATGAGACGATGGAAAAAGGAAAGAAGAAAGGAGGGTCCATAGCACTGGTTGCTGAGTTGGAGAAAGAGAAAGAGGTGAAGGTAGAAGTTGTTGAGTCTACTTCAAAGGTCTGTGAAAACAAGGGCAAGGGGCTGGTAGCTGAAAATGAAGATTCTTTGAGCCAAGATAATATGGATGATATTGATGAACATCTTACATTCCTTTCCAAAGATTTGCCAAGCTCAAGTTCAAGAAGAACTTTGGAGCAGCTAAGCCAAATAGAAATATGGAGGATAAATCAAAATTCAAATATTTCAAATATGGCTTGGCAGGGCATTTTGCCAGTGAGTGTAAAAAGTCAGATTCCAGCAAGAAGAAGTTTGAGCTTGTGGATTATAAACAGAAGTATTTTGAGTTGCTCAAACAAAAGGAAAGGGCTTTTATTACATAAGAAAATGACTGGGCAGCAGATGGTTTGGATGAGGATGAAGATGTCAGCCATGTAAATCTAGCCCTAATGGCAAAATATGATGAAACAGAAACAAGTTCTTCAAGTAATCAGGTAATCACCACTAACCTAACACATTTATCTAAAGCTGAGTGTAATGATGCAATTAATGACATGTCTACAGAATTATATCATTTGCGTGTTACACTCAAGTCTCTCACTAAGTAAAATGCTAAAATAAAAGAAACAATATGTTTTAAGTGAGAGGAATAATGTGCTAGAGTCTCAGTTTATTGATTTTGAGAATTGAGAATAGAATATAAGATTGCTAAGGAGGAATTAACTGAGTCCCTGAAGAAAGAAGAGGATTTTGAAGAAGCAACTTGAATGAGAACAGGAGGTTATTAGGCATGGAAATCATCTAGAGATGTTAATGCTCAAATCACCAAAGTTCAAGGTATTGAGTCCTTTTGTGATGCAGCCTGAAAAAGAGTAAGGAGAAGCTGGAATCCAATTTGGTTGAAGGATTGCTAACAGATGTGGACTCGACGGATGATGAGAGTCATTTATCGGATAATCAAAAGGATTATCCATCGAGTGACACAAATCCTCATCCGTTAGCTGTGAGAAAACCTGTGAGCAAAGCCAAACTTGAAAAGTTAAATGAAAAGTATGGACCAGTTTCCAAAAACTTTGTTTCAGGAGAATCTAGTCAAGTGAAGAAGGAGAAGAGAGTGAATGTTGGTCATCTGTCTATCAAACAATTGAATGACAGATTAGAAATGATTGAGGTTAAAAACAGAAACTAAAAAGAAAAATAATAGAAATGGGAAAGTAGGGATTAACAAACGTAACAACTACACACCTGATAAATATGCTCCAAGAAAAAATCTGTGTTAAGTGTGGCAGTGTTAATCATCTGTCTGTAATTGCAAACTTGCTATGCCTACTCCTATATTTGTACCATCTTCTTTTCCTAACATGAATGCCATGTCTTCTATGCCTATGAATGCTATGTCATCACAGAATATGAATACACAATTTGCTAATATGCCATTTGCAACTAATCCTTATTATGCTGTATTTAGTATGCCTCAAATGCCATTTAGCATGCCCTACTGGAATAACATGTTTGCAAACAGCATGCCTTTTCCTGTTAATCAAAATGCGCATGATAATTCTGTTTTAATGACTGGTTTCAAAGGTCCAACTCAGATGACTAAGGATGAATCTGATATCCCCAAGTCAAATGAGATCAAACCTAAGAAACAAAAGAAGAAAGCTAACAAGGCAGGACCCAAGGAAACTTGGGTACCAAAATTAACTTGATTTAGTTTTGATGTGTGCAGGAAACAGAAAAGAATCTGTGGTACTTGGATAGTGGCTGTTCAAGACACATGACTGGAAATTCTACCCTGCTCACAGAGTTCAAGGAGAAATCTAGCCCAAGTATTACTTTTGGAGATGATAATAAGGGTTATACTGTGGGATATGGCTTGATTTTAAAAGAAAATGTCATCATTGAGGAGGTTGCCTTAGTGGATGGTCTCAAGCACAATTTGTTGAGTATCAGCCAACTTTGTGATAAAGGAATTCAGTAACCTTCAATTCAGAAGCCTGTGTTGTAAAAAACAAAAGGAGCAACAAAGTGGTTCTCACTGGAGTGAGAAAACGAAATGTTTACCTAGCTGACTTCAACTCATCAAATGCAGAATCTGTCACTTGTCTTCTCAGTAAAGCAAGTCAAGATAAAAGTTGGTTGTGGCACAAGAAGTTGTCCCTTCTAAACTTCAAGACCATGAATGAGCTTGTCAAGAAAGAACTAGTTAGAGGTATTCCTCAAGTGGAGTTTTCTAAGGATGGGACTGTGTTATGCCTGCCAGAAAGGAAACATATTAAAGCATCATTTAGGAAGAAGCTTGATTGAACAATTGAAGAACCTCTGTAATTGCTACACATGGATTTGTTTGGACCAGTCAATATGTTGTCCATCTCAAGGAAAATATTTTGCCTAGTAATTGTAGATGATTTCTCAAATTTCTCTTAGACATATTTCCTAAAGTCTAAAGATGAGGCTAGTGAAATCATCATCAATCACATAAGACAAGTCAACAATCATCCAGATTTCAAAGTTAGAAGAATCAGGAGTGGCAATGGAACTGAGTTCAAAACTTCTGTTATGAGAGCATTTTGTGAAGAGAATGGGATTATGCATGAGTTTGAGCAACAAGAACTCCACAACAAATAGAGTAGTGGAAAGAAAGAACAGATCACTTATTGAAGCTGCAAGGACAATTCTTGAAGAATCAAAGTTACCAACATACTTCTGAGCTGAAGCTGTAAATACTGCATGCTACACTCATAATATTTCTTTGGTTAATCAAGCAAAGTGTATGACACCCTATCAATTGTTCAAGAACAAGAAGCCAACTCTAAATTTTCTTCATGTCTTTGGCTGCAAATGTTATATCTTGAGAAATCAAACTGATCAAAATGGAAAGTTTGATGCTAAAGTAGATGAAGGAATTTTTGTTGGATATGCTGTTGGTAAAGCATATAGATTTTACAATCTAAGAACCAACATTGTTATGGAATCAATACATGTTGTGTTTGATGATAAGATGATTGAAGGACCGCAAGATGGAGATTACCATGAGAGCCTCAAATTTGATAATGTAGAGATGGTTAGTGATGATAATGATGATGAAAGTGATCAAGAAATAGTATCAAAGGATAATACAGAAAAATCTACTAACAATGAAGCACAAAATTCAACATCTGTCGAGTTGCGAAATGCTTCATCCATCGGGAGACAGTCTGCCTTATCCGTCGGGAGACAAATAGCTTCATCCGTCGAAACTCAAAATGCACCCATCCATCGGTCATCAAAAAGAAGATGAAAGTCAGAATAGAGCACTTATAGAAAGTTCCCCTTTCTCAAATCAAAGATCCATAAACTCAAGGGGAGTTTCTAATAATCAAATCTCAGTTACACATCATGACAACAATGAGGCCTCTTCATCTAGAGCTAATCTACCTCAAGAAAGAAATGGACAAAAGATCACCCCTTTGAGCTCATCATTGGTGATGTATCTTCTAGAGTTCAAACAAGGAGAGCAACTCAAGAAGAATATCTATATAGCAGCTTCCTATCTAAGGAAGAAACAAAGAAGGTATAAGAAGCTTTGTTGGATCCTGATTGGATTTTAGCTATGCAGGAGGAGCTAAACCCATTTGAAAGGAATAAAGTATGGAAGCTGGTACCCAAGCCTAAAGGAAAGAATCCAATTGACACCAAATAGATATTCAGAAACAAGATGGATAAAAATAGCATAGTGGTCAGGAACAAAGCTAGATTGGTTGCTAAGGGCTATTGTCAACAAGAATGAATAGATTTTGATGAAACTTTTACTCCTGTTGCAAGACTTGAAGCCATCAAAATTTTCATAGCCTATGCAGCCCATGTCAATTTCAAAGTCTATCAAATGGATGTCAAGAGTGCTTTTCTAAATGGAGATTTGGAGGAGGAAGTCTATGTCAGTCATCCTCCTGGTTTTGAAGATCCAACTTTCCCAAATCATGTCTGAAAGGAATATGTCCTAAGTCCAATCATATATTAGGATTTAGGAATAACTTTTTATGTAATCTGTTTTGATTTCATTGATATTAATAAAAGACTTGTTTTGTTTTTATTACGGGCTCTATCTATTTAAGTGTTTAAATAAGATATACCATAGTTTAGAGTAAAGCTTTTTATGGATTATGATGAGATCATAATAGTGAGACCTAAAAGATGATAACTCTAAACTTAAATAGTTCCTGATCATAGGATTACTAACTGGTAATTAATAATCCGCAAAGATCGGTACATACTATACTTCCTTCATTATGAAGGATGTCTGTTCTCATAGACATTTTTGTGGTGACACTATAGCTAGTATGTAGGTGCTTATTATAGAATAAGTTCACTGAACATGACTCGCACAGCTGAACAACTGATGGAGTTCACTCACGTGTCAGTAGTTGTTCACATAGTGATAGTTGTACAAGTATCCTTAGACTTGAGGTCATCATAGTCATCTTGTGTACACTGAACTATGCTTTGGTTTAGTTCTTAGTCTCCAGGGACAATTATTAGGGCTCTACTGGGTATAGGAATTTGTACACGAAGATAGTGTATGATCAATAAAGGATCTACCCCTTCCAGTGAAGGAAGCGAATGTTCAAGGCCGATCCACTTATGCTAGTTCAGGAATCTCTGGCCAGAGTGAATGAAATTAGAAATGAGTTTCTAATTTGCATAGAACTAAGCATAGTAAATGGTAAGCAAGTGATTAAATTAGATAGGCTTGACACAAGATCCATGCCTTGTATTTAATCAGGACATTATAGGGTAGAAGGAGTTTATTGTACGGTAACTATTCACTGAATAGGTTCTTGGTATTCTAAGCAGTGAATTCGTATTATCCGGATAGTCGCGATATGCTGAGAAGTATCCCTCACGATGTAGAATAAATATGATTAATTAATTAATCATATTTAATAAATTAGAGAATTTATATAAATAATGATAAAATAGTTTTATTATTATTTATTTCTACTACCGGCTTAATATTGAACCTATAGGGTCACACCATAAAAAAATGATTTAATGGTGAAGGAATTAATTAATAATGGCTAATAATTATTTATTTACGAAATAAATAATTAATTGGCAAATTTAATAATTGATTAAATGAGATTTAATTGATTATAAATTATTTAAGAAAAGTTCTTAATATTATTAATTAAGAATTTAATTTTTGGAAATTAAATCAAGAGAGAGAATTATTTCTAAAGTGTTTAGAAAAAGGATTAGTAATTAAAAGGTGTTTTAATTATTAATGAGAATAATAAATGGGTTAATAATAATAATATTTTATGGGAAAATTTCAGCTGAAAATTTTGCCTATAAATATACTATTATAAACCCTATTTTCATTCCAACCCAAATTTTTGAGAAAACCTAATTCTCTGCACCTCCTCCTCCTCCTTAGCATCGTTTTCTTGGTGGATACCGGTGGAGTGCTTCACATTTGAGGAGCAGCTGCTAAGGATCTCCGATCATTGCTTTTGGATCACTATTAAAGGTTAGTAATCGATTCATATGTTTTAATCATGATTTATATGCTTTTATTTGGATTTTATATATGTAAAAGTGTTTTACCATGCCTCCGCTGCAATTAAAATCAAACAATATCTATTATCTTTTGAAAGCACTCTATGGACTGAAGCAAGCACCTAGAGCCTGGTATGACACTTTATCAAAGTTCCTTTTGGAAAATCACTTCACAAGAGGTACTGTGGATAAAACTTTATTCTTTAGAAATGTAAATGGCTATAGTATACTTGTTCAAATTTATGTAGATGATATTATATTTGGCTCTAAAGATGAAAACATTGCAAAAAGTTTGCCAAATTGATGCAAAGTAAGTATGAAATGAGAATGATGGGAGAACTAACTTACTTTCTTGGTTTACAAGTTAAGCAAGTTAGTGATGGAATATTCATTAGTCAAACTAAATACGTTCATGATCTTTTAAAGAAGTTTGATCTAATGGATTGCACATCTGCAAAAACTCTCATGGCCACTGCAACTAAGCTTGAATTAAACACTACTGAAAAGTCTATGGATATTTCTAGTTATAGGGGCATGGTTGGCTCACTTTTGTACTTAACAACTAGTAGGCCAGATATAATGTTTGCTACTTGTCTTTGTGCTAGATTTCATGCTGACCCTAGAGAATCTTACCTAGTGGTTGTTAAGAGAATTTTTAGATATCTCAAGGGAACAACAAAACTTGGCATTTGGTACCCTAGAGATTCTGGTTTTGATCTAATTGGTTATTCAGATGCAGATTATGCAGCTTGTAAAATAGACAGAAAAAGTACAAGCGGAACCTGTCAATTTCTTGGAAACAAGCTTGTGTCTTGGTTCAGTGAAAAGCAAAATTCAGTTTCTACTTCTACAGCTGAAGCTGGATATATTGTTGCTGGTAGTTGTTGTGCACAGATTTTGTGGATGAAAAACCAATTGTTTGACTATGGTCTACAAGTGGATAGGATTCCTATTTTCTGTGATAACAAAAGTGCAATTTCCATCACTGAAAATCCAGTACAGCATTCAAAAACAAAGCACATAGACATCAATTACCACTTCATAAGGGAACATGTGATGAATAGTACTGTGTGTAACACCCCCAGATCCGGGGTCAGGGATCCGGGTCGTCACGGTCTTTCTTTCCACATTATCACTTCACTTAATTAATAATAAATAACCTTATGCTGTGACCCCACACTAACACACACCACAACCCGTTATAGTCTCAGAGATGAAATTGAAATAAGTACAAGTCCTTGAATCCACAATTAAAAGTTATTACAACCGAAAATGATTACTTGATAAATTTACAGTTAATTGCCATTATCTGCCACAAGTTATAATTATACATTATTGATTCTCAAAAGTAGAAAGCCTGATCTACCAATAGATCTACCTCTGCAGCTATAACAGCTACAACGTCAACGGCAAGACGCGGGACGCTTCCCACGCGCTTGCGCTGGGTCTGCTGGACTCTGGCCATCTTTCCTAACTGTTGTTGTGTGATGAAGAAATAAAGCAAGAGTGAGCCTTACAGCTCGCAAGATAATATATAGTAATAACAATAATACAAGTATCTAAATGGATACTTACTAGAATCCTTTATCATGTGTAAGGTAATTACTTACTGGGTATAAGTTTTAAAAGAAGATGAAGTTACCAATTACTTCACTACACTTATACCATTTTAGAATCTATTAGAACTACTACTGTTCCAAGTATAATAAGATTCGAGAGGTCATCCCATAGATGAGACCACAAATAAAACTTGAAAATATTTGATCTTTGAAATATTTTGAAAAGAAATGAAGTTACGAGATACTTCATTCAATGGATACACCAATAAAACTGTTTGACCCTGTCAATGCTTCGGCAACCACCCATTCGTAGCTTTTCGATCGAAATGCTACGGGTAGTGTTGCAGAATTATCCAAATGGATGATGAACTCATTACGGGAGTTTGCCGCGCCAGGAAGACCACTTACGATGATCAGTCGTAGTAGTACAACCCCACCATTTTCTACATGTAGAGGAGAACCTGTCGGATTTACTTGTCAACCGAACACTGAACTCCTAAGGAATGGACCGCCTTAGCGGAACTTTCAGGCCATTTGGGCCAATATAATAAGGCTGGGCCGGCGCTACTCGACCACTTACGCCACTCCTAGTTCAGATGAAATCCATGACTCTGAAATGTAAAGCTCGTCCCCACTTTCCCCAAGTAGAAACTTGTTGATACGGCTCCACCAAGAAGTCGTATCTAGTTGGAAAGGAAAACTCACCGATATTTCCCAGGTGATGCCTGTTAATGGATTAACTTGTTCCAAGAATTTTACCTCCCGAGTGTTGGGTAAGTAATCAAAATTCTTTTATCAAGACAGCAACCATGTTGCAAATATAAAACACACCATAGAGCCGGATCCCTCAGGTTTTGAGCGAGTATTTAAATCCCCTTCGAAAGGAGGATCTTAAATATAAAAATGAGTTTTGGGATCCGCTCTAACTTTTAAAAATCATTTTGAAGACTCGCAAAATATTTTTAAGAATGTTCGGAGTGATGTTGATTTAGTAAAATAAATCAGTCCCAATATATTAGAAAATATCTGAATATTATTATTTAAATAATATTACCATAAGGAATAATCTTTATAAAAATAATTGAAGTAGAAGTTGTAAAACTTATACTAGAAATGAATAGTAAATAATCAAAGATATACTTATACGAAAGTAATATCTTTATTTGAATATCAAAAGTAAGTTTGATTATCGAACATTATTCTTTAATAAAATAAAGAATATTAGTAAATAATAAGCGGAGTCATAATACCTTGAATGAATATTATAAATAATATTCATTAAATAAAATAAAGGAGTCATACATCCTCAAATGAATATCCAAGTAATATTCAATAAATAATATAAAGGAGTCATAAGTCCTCGAATGAATATTCAAGATAATATTCATTAATAAAATAAAGTTATCGAATAAACCTTATTCGATTACTAGTTTTGAAATCTATAACCATATATATATATATATAAAATCTACTCGGGATCCTTGACTCCCGGTTTTAGAAAATGTTTTCATCTTTGGGTCCCTATACTAAGGGTATATGCAAATTACCGCTATTCTCTAGCATAGGTATTATCAACCAAACCAACAGATATATATGGAAAGAATACGAAACAGGCATGCATATGTACCATATCACATGCTACAATATATCACAAGAATTTGCTAATATAACCATCATGCATCTATTACAAGATAATGCATATACAAGTGTATACATCACAATAACAGTATAACGGGTAGAAAACTTGCCTGAGCGACTGGGGGTGATAAAAGGCTCAGGACGAGTCTGGTAACCTATAAACAACAAGTAAGTTGGAATTAAACCAAAGTCACTTGTAAATCTATACTTTAACTACCTTAGACTCTAACGCTCGCTTTGCGCTTACTGATTCTCTTAAGTCACTCGAGTACCCTCGGCTCCACCATTTTTTATAATTTAACCATTACAAGTTTTAAGGCGATTTTTTTTGCGAGTGTCTTACCAACTGCCTAACACTCTTACCATAATTGTTTCGTACACTAATTAACCCTTTTTAGTCTTTAACCTATGTTTCAAAGTAAGGCGAGGGGAAAAGTTTCGTTCGCGAAACGCCGTTACTTAAAACGGTCGTTTCTCCTAAACCGTACATCGGAATCAAACGAACTACATATCAAAACGAAGCTCGTAACATGAACTATCTAAACATGGAAATGGTCATAATCTAGAAGGGAGTTCTCGGGTCCAAATGTTATGAACAAAAGCAGTCTAAAGTAAATCGGACATTACGACGGCTATGTTTACGCGATTTCCCAAATTTAAACCAATTCAAAACAACCACAATTCAACTCCAATTCACAACTCAATCAAAACTCCATCCATATTACTTTACAACAGCCCCAAATCTACTCATTATAATCAATTTACTTAATCCTAAAACTTGAATTTAAACTATACTACATTCTTTAATCAAATCATAAGATTTCAACATTCCAATCTCCACCATTTTAACCCAACTCTAAACCATCCATCATTAAGCTACTCTAATACCAAAACAACCAAAATCACCCTAATATACAAAGTAAAGCTAGGGTTTGGAGATGATATACCTTCCTTGAAGTGGTGTGAGTAGCTAGGAAGCCTTGAGGAGTCTTATGAATGCTTGGATCTTAAAGGAAAAGCAAGAAAATCAAGTTAAAAACCTTGAAATCACTATTCATTGTCTTCTTCATTGATTTATTGGAGAAGATAGAGAATGAATGGGATGCTTAAACTTATAATATAGCCATATCTATGCATAAGAAATACTAAGGAATTATCTTACCAATTTAGGAAGCTTGAATCTTGGTTTTTGAAATTTCTTCCCTTTAAAATTGTAAAAAGCCGAGAGCAACTCTTGGTTGAATGAAAGAAATGATTTTGTGTTTTGCTTTGATTTGTTTTGGTTGGTTGTTTTTGTTTTGTTTTGGTTAATTACCTTATTAACCTTGAACTTTGTGTGGTTCTACTTCAACCACATCTCCTTCCTTCCCATGTCATGCTTATGTCATGCTATGATGTCATCTTTCCCTCTTTGTCCTCTTCTCATTGGTTGGATGACATCCTCCCCTCTAATCTCTTTGATTAACTTCCTAATTGCTTGCCTAATGACCGCTGATCTGTTATACGGTTCGCTTAACTTTCATTTTCGTTTATCATTTGAGGGATCATACCCGGGATCTTATTACTTAGGTTCCCTTAACCTTTCTCAATATATTATATTCCTTTTATGATTCTTTAATTTAAATCCTTTTTATCCTGTTACCTTATACTCAATTCTTTCCGTATCTAGTGGATTTCCGGGAAAAATCAAAGTGTTCGGAATTGGATTCTAACGATCTTTACATACACTTATATACCATAAAGAGTACTAATAAAATCTCAGAATATCCATAACAGAACCCCTACATAGTGTGGCATGAAAAGTTTTCTCATTCAGCTAAAACACTATTCATAAGGGTTACAAAAAGTTCAAAATTTTGGGGGTTATTACAGTCTCCCCTCCTTAAAAGGATTCCGTCCCGGAATCAAATAGAAAACAAATGGGGGTACTTTTCTAGCATTGCGCTCTCTAGTTCCCAAGTTGATTCTTCCACATTATGATTCTGCCATAGCACTCTGACTAGCTTGATTACTTTGTTCCGAAGCACCTGCTCCTTCTTATCGATAATCCTTACTGGCTTCTCCACGTAAGTCAGATCTGGTTGCATATCCACCTGCTCGTACTCCACTATGTGTCTGGCATCCCGATGATACTTCCTTAGCATTGACACATGGAACACATTATGAACTTGTTGCAAGTTAGGGGGTAAGGCTAGCTCGTAAGCTAACTTTCCAATCCGTCTTAATATCTCAAAAGGTCCAATATACCTTGGGCTTAGTTTTCCTTCCTTTCCGAACCTCATTAATCCCTTCCAAGGGGATACCTTTAGCAGTACTAAGTCCCCGACTTCATATTCCTTGTCCTTTCGGGCTAGGTCTGCATATTTCTTCTGTCTGTCTTGGGCTGCTACAAGCCGTCCTCTGATAAGATCCACTATGTCTTTGGTTCTTTGGACCACTTCGGGTCTGAGCATTTTCCGCTCTCCTACTTCATCCCAGTATAAGGGAGATCGACACCTTCTTCCGTACAGGGCCTCATAAGGCGGCATTCCGATGCTAGCATGAAAGCTATTGTTATAAGAAAACTCGATCAACGGAAAGTGATCATCCCAACTTCCTTTAAGGTCTATTGCACAGACTCTCAACATATCCTCTAGTGTCTGGATGGTCCTTTCACTCTGCCCATCCTTCTGGGGATGGTACGCGGTACTCATGTTTAACTTGGTCCCCGCACATTCTTGAAAGCTCTTCCAAAATCTGGAGTTGAATCTGGGGTCTCGGTCTGAGACAATGGACGCTGGGACTCCATGTCGCGTCACTATTTCCTTAAGGTAAATGTCCACCAGTCTATCGACTGTGTATCTCTCATTGATAGGAATGAAATGGGCTGAATTTGTCAGTAGGTCTATAATTACCCATATGGCGTCATGATTGGCTTTCGTCCTTGGCAAGCCTACAACAAAATCCATCGCTATCTTTTCCCATTTCCACTCGGGAATCTCCAGGGGTCGTAAAAGTCCACTGGGTCTCTGGTGCTCTGCCTTTACTCTTTGGCAAGTCAAACATTTGCTTACCCATTCTACTACGTCCCTCTTCATGTTGGGCCACCAGTAATATTCCTTCAAATCCCTATACATCTTGGTACTTCCCGGGTGAATGGAATACCTTGAACTATGGCTTTCATCCAAAATCTCATCTTTAAGCTCTTGAACGCTCGGAACCCAAATCCGGTAGGAGTACCTCATTATCCCTTTATCATCTTTCTCAGTATGGATCTCCTCTCCAGTCATTGACTTTCTGCCTTCATTCATTATTTTCTCTTGGCACAATCGGATCTTTTCCAATAACTCTGGCTGCATTGAGATCTCAAAAAGCTTTTCAGTTCCGGTTCCGGTTATCTTTACTTCTATTTCCATTCTTTCAAAATCCCTGATTAACTCCTCCGAAGTCGTTATCATTCTGAGTCTTTCCTTTCTACTAAGGGCATCAACCACCACATTGGCTCTCCCCGGATGATAGAGAATCTCACAATCATAGTCCTTGATTAGTTCTAACCATCTCCTCTGGCGCATGTTGAGCTCTTTCTGCGTAAATATGTACTTGAGGCTCTTATGGTCTGTGAAAATCTCGCACTTCTCTCCATACAAGTAGTGCCTCCAAATTTTTAAGGCAAATACTATTGCCGCGAGCTCAAGGTCATGCGTAGGATATCTAATCTCGTATTTCTTCAGTTGTCTTGACGCATACGCAATCACTTTACCGTGCTGCATAAGCACACACCCTAATCCTTTGTGCGACGCATCAGTATATATCACAAAATCTCCTTTTCCGTCCGACAATGCCAACACCGGGGCCGTTACCAACCTTTTCTTTAATTCCTGAAAACTGTTCTCGCATTTCTCCGTCCATTCAAACTTCTCTGTCTTACGAGTAAGTCGTGTCAAAGGGGCTGCGATCTTCGCAAAGTCCTGTACAAATCTACGATAGTAGCCGGCCAATCCTATGAAACTCCTTACCTCTGTGGGTGTGGTTGGCCTTTCCCAATTTGAGACCGCCTCTATCTTGGAGGGGTCGACCAATACTCTTTCTTTATTGATCACATGTCCTAAAAACTATACTTCATTCCGCCAGAATTCACACTTCGAGAATTTGGCATATAACTGTTCCTCTTTGAGTATTCCTAGAGCTATCCTCAAATGCTCTGCATGTTCTGCCTCAGTCCTTGAGTAGGTCAAAATATCATCGATAAAAACTATCACACACTTGTCCTAGTACTTCTTAAATACTCTGTTCATTAAGTCCATGAAAGCCGCTGGGGCGTTGGTTAATCCAAAGGACATTACCAAGAACTCATAATGCCCATTTCTGGTACGGAACGCTGTCTTGGAAATATCTTCGGGTTTAATCTTTAGTTGGTGATATCCAGTTCTCAGGTCGATCTTGGAAAAATAAACAACATCCTTTAGTTGGTCGAACAGATCGTCTATTCTAGGTAATGGGTACCTGTTCTTTATGGTTAGCTTGTTCAACTCTCGATAGTCGATGCACAGCCTCATGCTCCCATCTTTCTTCTTAACAAATAAAACTGGTGCTCCCCACGGAGACATATTGGGTCTTATCATACCCTTATCCAAGAGTTCCTGCAATTGGATAGTTCAATCACTCTATCGGGTGGTAATCCCGGAAGGTCTTGTGGGAATACATCTTCAAATTCGTTGACAACTGGAATATCTTGTAAGTTGGGCACCTCCTTCTGCGTGTCCACCACATAGGCTAGGTAGGCCTCATTTCCTTTTCGTAGCATCCTTCTGGCCTGGGCCATAGTCAAAAATTTCTGCGTCTGCCTCTTTCCTCTAAATATAACTTCTTTCTTTCCTGGGATATTTAACTTAACTTTCTTCCCTTTACAGTCTATCTGAGCATCATTGCTAGATAGCCAGTCTATTCCTAAAATTACATCAAACTCCCCTAATTTAAAAGGAATCAGATCAACACTAAAAGATTGCTCCCCTATGCCTATCTCACAGGCGGGGTGAATCTGGTTAACAGGAATAATCTCATGATTGGCTATTTCTACTGGTAAGGGCTCTATCAAGGGTTCAGCTTTAAGTCTTAATTTACGCGCAAAGTCCCATGATATAAAAAATTTAGTTGCTCCCGAATCAAATAAAACATTTATACTGACTGAATTTAGAGAAAGGGTACCTGCTATCACATCTGAATCTTTCATAGCATCCTGGACTGTCATGTTGAAAGTCCTTGCAGTAGGTGGCTTATTAGAAGCAGCCCTGCTTGCTCCCGAAGCTGCTGGTTTGTTCATTGGGCATTCCCTCTTCCAATGACCCGGGCATCCACACTGATGACAAGTGGTGGTTAGAATGATGGCAGGGGCTGACGAAGGGCATTTGTGAGAATAGTGGCCCACTTGCCCACACTTAAAGCAGGTTACTGGCTTTCCCTTACATTCCCCAGAATGCATTCTTCCACAAGTGTTACAGGCTGGCAATGGGGGTCGAGACTGGTTGGAATAGGACATTCTTGACTTCTGGCCGCTCTGGCTCACATTCACGCTCATTGGCCGCTTAAACCCAGTGTTCTTTCCCGGTAGGGACACTGCTCCTCGATTAAATCTAGTTGGGAAGCTCCTTCCTGTGGAACCTCCACCCATGCTCATACTTTTCCTCTTTATTCCCTTCTTCTCTCTTTCCTTCTGCATCTGTTCACTTCTGGCTTCTACAATCGTTGCCTTTTGCACCAGAGTGGCATAATCTGTAAGCTCAAGGATTTCCACCCTATTCTGAATCCACGGTTTCAGTCCCTGCTGAAACCTTCTAGCTTTCTTTTCCTCGGTTCTCACAAACTCCGGCACAAACCTTGATAACTCAGTAAATTTCGCTTCGTACTCTGCTACTGATAAGTTATTCTGCTTTAGCTCCAAGAACTTGAGCTCCATCTGGTTTTCCATAAACCTCGGGAAATACTTTCCCAGAAATAACTGACTAAATCTCTCCTAGGTTATAATAGCATCTGTCTCCATATTTTTCTTGGCCTCCCACCAGTAGTTAGCCTCTCCTTTCAGAAGGTAGGTAGAAAATACAGTCTTCTGTGCCTCATCGATACTCAGAATCTCAAAGGATTTCTCCATTTCCTTTAACCATGCCCTTGCCTCAACTGGGTCGGCTGATTCGTGGAACTCAGGGGCTTAAGGGACTTAAAAGCCCTGAAAGAGTTTGCCACAGCATTGTTATTTCCTTGAGGGGGTGGGTTGGGTTGACGTTCCAAGTTCTGCCTTAGGAGTTGCATGAACTGGCCCATGGGATCCATGCCTGGGTTTGGTGCTGATTGCTCAACCTGAGTTTCTCCTTCTTCAGCCTCTATCTCAAATCCCTCAACATCATATGTTTCCTCTTCCTCTTCATACAGGGAGTCATCCTGTTCCACATAATCCTCATCTTCCTCTTCACTGTGTTCCTGGTTCCTACCGTCCTGGTTATGGCTTCCCTGGTCCTCAGATCCAGGGTTCGCCCTAGTTCCAATCTTTCTTGGCGGCATGATACTGATAAAAAAAAATATTGGGAAATTCAACGTTAGGTCACAATCATACACAACATTGTGCCTTGCACAATTCTATAATGGGGAGAATGTATCTCGCAATTTTATTATTTTATGACAGTTCTAATAAGAGGTGCAGTAATAATAATGATAAAAACAGTGATCTCGTCACTAAGGAACTGAACCGAAAGGAAACAAATATATACATAATGCGAGAAATACATAGTCTGATCTGGACAAAAGTACAACAGTGCTACAGCCATCTGTCCCAAAAGTGATACACAAGCGTCTATCTGTCTAGTCAGAAAAAGGGATGCTATATACAAGTCAACTATCCCGGAAAATTGGCTCTTACTAAGGCCTCGGCTAACTAGACAACTAGACTATTCCATCGTCAATCCTGAATCACACACCGGAGCGGTCAGCTCCCATACCCTTTCGATCGCATGACGGAAGATATTGTCGGCCTGCCGCCTGGAGATCCTACCATGCCTGTCCCCCTGGAGCGATCTGAGCCTCGCTCGGGACGTGAGCTCTATCCCCGTAAGCTCCCTCCTCAAGGATCGGGGTATAGAAGCCCTAGTCTCATAAGCTCGGGTACGCCTACCCGCCCTCTCCGCATCCAACTCCCTCCTGGCCTCATCCAGTCGGGCCTCGGCAACAGCCACTCGGGTCCTCAGTACATCCTGAACATAGTCGTGGGCTAACGAAGACTGCCTGTGGGCAGGGTCGAGAGGTGGTGAATCCGGAGCCGTTGGGGGTGCCTCCTCAGTCTGCCTAGGCTCGGAAGTATGGGTCTCTGAGCTGTCATCATAGGGGATCCAAGATAGTAGTGGAGGGGTAGGAGCTCTGACCACCGAAAGTGTGGGTAAAGGGGTACCAGCATACACTACCATAGGTGCGACACGCTCCTCAGCTACTGGGACCTCATCCGGGTCCTCCTCATCTGGAATAGCAATGACCTCTGTCTCTGACTCTTCTGAGGGGTCCTCCTCATCTGAAATAGCAATGACCTCCGTCTCTGACTCCTCTGAGGGGTCCTCCTCATCCTCCTCCATCTCAGGCTCCTCCTGATCCTCGACATCTAGCAGTGCCTCATCATGCTCACGCTCGAACATCTCAGGGTCCTCTATCTCAGGCGCCTACACATTAAACGAGCTAAGTTACTATCATGATACTTATAAGGGTTCCCGTAAGGGTTTTAACTGTCAGCACTACTTTAAGTAGTCCGACCATGAACTTGGCAAGAGTTCTTATTATCTTTGTGAGTTTATTATTATATCGTCGCATCATCTCTGAGGTTTATAACGCTTAGCTCTGATACCATTCCTGTAACACCCCCAGATCCGGGGTCAGGGATCCGGGTCGTCACGGTCTTTCTTTCCACATTATCACTTCACTTAATTAATAATAAATAACCTTATGCTGTGACCCCACACTAACACACACCACAATCCGTTATAGTCTCGGAGATGAAATTGAAATAAGTACAAGTCCTTGAATCCACAATTAAAAGTTATTACAACCGAAAATGATTACTTGATAAATTTACAGTTAATTGCCATTATCTGCCACAAGTTATAATTATACATAATTGATTCTCAAAAGTAGAATGCCTGATCTACCAATAGATCTACCTCTGCAGCTATAGCAGCTACAACATCAACGGGAAGATGCGGGACGCTTCCCACACGCTTGCGCTGGGTCTGCTGGACTCTGGCCATCTTTCCTAACTGTTGTTGTGTGATGAAGAAATAAAGCAAGAGTGAGCCTTACAGCTCGCAAGATAATATATAGTGATAACAATAATACAAGTATCTAAATGGATACTTACTAGAATCCTTTATCATGTGTAAGGTAATTACTTACTGGGTATAAGTTTTAAAAGAAGATGAAGTTACCAATTACTTCACTACACTTATACCATTTTAGAATCTATTAGAACTACTACTGTTCCAAGTATAATAAGATTCGAGAGGTCATCCCATAGATGAGACCACAAATAAAACTTGAAAATATTTGATCTTTGAAATATTTTGAAAAGAAATGAAGTTATGAGATACTTCATTCAATGGATACACCAATAAAACTGTTTGACCCTGTCAATGCTTCGACAACCACCCATTCATAGCCTTTCGATCGAAATGCTACGGGTAGTGTTGCAGAATTATCCAAATGGATGATGAACTCATTACGGGAGTTTGCCACGCCAGGAAGACCACTTACGATGATCAGTCGTAGTAGTACAACCCCACCATTTTCTATATGTAGAGGAGAACCTGTCGGATTTACTTGTCAACCGAACACTGAACTCCTAAGGAATGGACCGCCTTAGCTGAACTTCCAGGCCATTTGGGCCAATATAATAAGGCTGGGCCGGCGCTACTCGACCACTTATGCCACTCCTAGTTCAGATGAAATCCATGACTCTGAAACGTAAAGCTCGTCCCCACTTTCCCCAAGTAGAAACTTGTTGATACGGCTCCACCAAGAAGTCGTATCTAGTTGGAAAGGAAAACTCACCGACATTTCCCAGGCGATGCCTGTTAATGGATTAACTTGTTCCAAGAATTTTACCTCCCGAGTGTTGGGTAAGTAATCAAAATTATTTTATCAAGACAGCAACCTTGTTGCGAATATAAAACACACCATAGAGCCGGATCCCTCAGGTTTTGAGCGTGTATTTAAATCCCCTTCGAAAGGAGGATCTTAAATATAAAAATGAGTTTTGGGATCCGCTCTAACTTTTAAAAATCATTTTGAAGACTCGCAAAACATTTTTAAGAATGTTCGGAGTGATGTTGATTTAGTAAAATAAATCAGTCCCAATATATTAGAAAATATCTGAATATTATTATTTAAATAATATTCCCATAAGGAATAATCTTTATAAAAATAGTTGAAGTAGAAGTTGTAAAACTTATACTTGAAATGAATAGTAAATAATCAAAGATATACTTATACGAAAGTAATATCTTTATTTGAATATCAAAAGTAAGTTTGATTATCGAACATTATTCTTTAATAAAATAAAGAATATTAATAAATAATAAGCGGAGTCATAATACCTCGAATGAATATTATAAATAATATTCATTAAATAAAATAGAGGAGTCATACATCCTCAAATGAATATCTAAGTAATATTCAATAAATAATATAAAGGAGTCATAAGTCCTCGAATGAATATTCAAGATAATATTCATTAATAAAATAAAGTTATCGAATAAACCTTATTCGATTAATAGTTTTTGAAAACTATAACCATATATATATAAATATATATATATATAAAATCTACTCGGGATCCTCGACTCCCGGTTTTAGAAAATGTTTTCACCTTTGGGTCCCTATACTAAGGGTATATGCAAATTACCGCTATTCTCTAGCATAGGTATTATCAACTGAACCAACTGATATATATGGCAAGAATACGAAACAGGCATGCATATGTACCATATCACATGCTACAATATATCGCAAGAATTTGCTAATATAACCATCATGCATCTATTACAAGATAATGCATATACAAGTGTATACATCACAACAACAGTATAACGGGTAGAAAACTTGCCTGAGCGACTGGGGGTGATAAAAGGCTCGGGACGAGTCTGGTAACCTATAAACAACAAGTTGGAATTAAACCAAAGTCACTTGTAAATCTATACTTTAACTACCTTAGACTCTAACGCTCATTTTGCGCTTAGTGATTCTCTTAAGTCACTCGAGTATCCTCGGCTCCACCATTTTTTATAATTTAACCATTACAAGTTTTAAGGCGATTTCTTCGCGAGTGTCTTACCAACTGCCTAACACTCTTACCATAATTGTTTCGTACACTAATTAACCCTTTTTGGTCTTTAACCTATGTTTCAAAGTAAGGCGAGGGGAAAAGTTTCGTTCGCGAAACGTCGTTACTTAAAACGGTCGTTTCTCCTAAACCGTACATCGGAATCAAACGAACTACATATAAAAACGAAGCTCGCAACATGAACTATCTAAACATGGCAATGGTCATAACATAGCAGGGAGTTCTCGGGTCCAAATGTTATGAACAAAAGCAGTCTAAAGTGAATCGGACATTACGACGGCTATGTTTACGCGATTTCCCAAATTTAAACCAATTCAAAACAACCACAATTCAACTCCAATTCACAACCCAATCAAAACTCAATCCATATTACTTTACAACAGCCCTAAATCTACTCATTATAATCAATTTACTTAATCCTAAAACTTGACTTTAACTATACTACATTCTTTAATCAAATCATAAGATTTCAACATTCCAATCTCCACCATTTCAACCCAACTCTAAACCATCCATCATTAAGCTACTCTAATACCAAAACAACCAAAATCACCCTAATATACAAAGTAAAGCTAGGGTTTGGAGATGATATACCTTCCTTGAAGTGGTGTGAGTAGCTAGGAAGCCTTGAGGAGTCTTAGGAATGCTTGGATCTTAAAGGAAAAGCAAGAAAATCAAGTTAAAAACCTTGAAATCACTATTCATTGTCTTCTTCATTGATTTATTGGAGAATATAGAGAATGAATGGGATGCTTAAACTCATAATATAGCCATATCTATGCATAAGAAATACTAGGGAATTATCTTACCAATTTAGGAAGCTTGAATCTTGGTTTTTGAAATTTCTTCCCTTTAAAATTGTAAAAAGCCGAGAGCAACTCTTGGTTGAATGAAAGAAATGATTTTGTGTTTTGCTTTGATTTGTTTTGGTTGGTTGTTTTTGTTTTGTTTTGGTTAATTACCTTATTAACCTTGAACTTTGTGTGGTTCTACTTCAACCACATCTCCTTCCTTCCCATGTCATGCTTATGTCATGCTATGATGTCATCTTTCCCTCTTTGTCCTCTTCTCATTGGTTGGATGACATCCTCCCCTCTAATCTCTTTGATTAACTTCCTAATTGCTTGCCTAATGACCGCTGATCTGTTATACGGTTCGCTTAACTTTCGTTTTCGTTTATCGTTTGAGGGATCATACCCGGGATCTTATTACTTAGGTTCCCTTAACCTTTCTCAATATATTATATTCCTTTTATGATCCTTTAATTTAAATCCTTTTTATCATGTTACCTTATACTCAATTCTTTCCGTATCTAGTGGATTTCCGGGAAAAATCAAAGTGTTCGGAATTGGATTCCAACGATCTTTACATACACTTATATACCATAAAGAGTACTAATAAAATCTCAGAATATCCATAACAGAACCCCTACATAGTGTGGCATGAAAAGTTTTCTCATTCAGCTAAAACACTATTGATAAGGGTTACAAAAAGTTCAAAATTTTGGGGGTTATTACACTGTGGAACTGCATTTTGTTCCAAGTGAAAAACAGCTTGCAGATATATTTACCAAGCTACTGGATGAATCCACCTTTTCAAGGTTGGTAAGTGAATTAGGTATGCTAAATTTTTCTTGAATCATTTCAGATATTTTGCAAGTTGTTATGCAGCCAGAAATTTAATTTGTTTTTTTATTTTGGATGAAATTTTGGCTAAGTCAGAATTTACATCCCGACGGATGATCATTATCCAGCGAGTTTGATCA
This sequence comes from Apium graveolens, assembly GCF_009905375.1. Taxonomy (NCBI): domain Eukaryota; kingdom Viridiplantae; phylum Streptophyta; class Magnoliopsida; order Apiales; family Apiaceae; genus Apium; species Apium graveolens. The sequence continues at coordinate 155,239,086 of NC_133648.1, read as the reverse complement.
TCCGTCGGAATACAATTTGTCAATAAAACAATTATTTTTCTGGAATATTTTATAACTCGACGGATAACTGATTTATCCTCATCAGTCAAATAATCTCAATCTTAGCCGTTAATTCCCTGAACATTATCCATCCAGTATACTTACAGCTTGTAGGCATGACACGACGGATAAGTGACGGAATTTTTACAGTTTATTTATTTTTAAAAGGCTATTTTGGGCAATTTTTATTGGTTACTTTATTTTACTTTATTATTTTTGACAGTTATTTTATGAGATAGTATAAAAGCAAATTTACTTTTATTCATTTCTTTTATCATTCTCAAGATTCAATTGCTCTAATTTCCTTCTTCTCAAAAGTAGACCCTCTCTCTGCAAATTCCAAACCTCTAACAATGGCATCTATAGTAAAAATCATGTCACAAACCGGTTATATCTATGAGAAAAACAATTTCTCAGCTTTGGTGAACAAGGAGATTCAACAGTCTGGTGACTATCACAAAATGATGGATTTTGTGAAGAACTTCAAACTCAACTATACCATGCTGGAGTGACCCACCATTTACTGTGAGGTTGTTGAAGAGATATGGACAACTGCAGTGTACAACTCGACACACAAGACCATCACCTTCACTCTGAAAGGTAAGCAGTTTTGCATAAATAGTGATATTGTTAAAGCATGCTTCAAGATCCCTGATAATACTATAACTGCTCTACACACAGACACTGACATTGTTAATATGCTTAATTCCATGAGCTATGCACTCACTACTTATAAATTAAGTGAAATTAGGAGGTTGGGTCTTAGGAAAGAACGGAGTTACCTGTGTGATGTAGTAACGAAGGTGTTTTCTGATAAAATTAGTAACTTTGACTCTATAAACGTTTCTATGCTTAACATGCTTTACATGCTAGTTACTGATAAGTACTTTAATTTCAGTGATTTGGTTTTGTTTGAGTTAGTCTTTAAGTTAGGAGAGATCAATAAGAGAGGTAAAAGTGTCTATTATGCTAGATTCTTTATGATGCATGCTAACCATCTTATTGAAGAAATTGTGATTGAGAACCCAACCAACAAGTTAAATTGTTGGGTTCAAGAAAGAAGGATCATTGCAGATTTAAACAGAGCAAACCATCACAAGGAGGTTCCCTTATACTACTTTTCAGTAATGGAGGGACCTCAGGTAAGTGAGGTAATTTCTTCTGTCTCCACTCTTCCAACCTCACAAACTTCTTTGCTTTCTAGTATAGCTATGGCAACTGTGTCAATGAACCAACAGTTGCCTACCCAAGCTACCAAACCAACAAAAGTTCCTAAATCCAAAGCTAAGAAAGCCCCCTCTGATTTCTTTCAACAGAGATCTGTTGTAAAATCCACCAAACCTAAAGAGGGTAGTGTGAAGGTGGGCAAGAAAGGTGAGGGACAAGGTGAAAATCAAAGAAGCCCTAAGGATAAGGCTGGTGAGAAGAGTGTACCCAAACCTAGCCACACCACAGTTTCCCAACAAACTGTGGTTGTTAATAAGGATATTAGCTCATTACTGGTTTCATCCTCCCAAAAGGATGTTACCATTGAAACAAGCTCCCAACCAGGAGCACATGCCAAGAGGGGTAGAGACACTAGCTCACTCCAAACGTATGCCAGAAAGAAAAGATCAAAAACCCTTGGGGATGCACAGGGCTCACACACTGTGCAAACTGGTGCAAAAGACCCAGTCATTGCACCTTCTCAAAGTCAGGTTGATGTGGCTCCAATAAATGTGGAGTCATAACCAAAATATCTTATAATTGAAGCACCTAATACACCAAATTCTCCCACACACTCATTAGATGTTGACATGATAAACACATCACTTCCAAATTCTCCATCTTTAACTCTCTTGGAGAAGCCAAAAATCCATGCAAGTAAGCATCATCTTCTAGATGATTTGTTGGCTCACTTGCCATTTCTTTCTGAGACTGTTGAGACATCTGTGCCAAAATTTTCATCAATCTGCACAGAGTTTACAATAGTCTCCACTCCAAACTCAATTATTTCTTCTATCCCGATGGATATTTATCATCCGTCCAGTAGTGATTGTACCCCGACGGATAAGCTTAACAACAGTTATCCGTCGGATAGTCAAACTGCTAACCGGATGGATATTCCTCATCCGTTGGGTGTCTCTGCATAGCTTTAAATTACATCAATTCTTACAAGTGCAGAGGATTTAATAGTAGTGCAATCACTCTTAGGATTGAGGGAAGGGAGTAATTTGAGAGAGAGTCTGGGTTGCTCCCAGGAAAAAGGAGAGGAAAAGAGTGATCTAATGCGGTCCATTTCTTCAGGACTGGCAAAAGTGAGTGAGAGGAGTCCCACCTTAGATGGTGAAGGTGGGGGTGTGAGGGTGGAGCCAAGGTGAGACGTTGATGCAAGAAAAGAGAGATAATGAGAGAAATGCAGGTATAGGAGATATAAGGGTGGATGTCATTGCAAGTGAGTTGATGAATGTCCAGGATGCAAACAGGGAGGGACTATTTCAGCAAAGTCAAGCTGTTATAGATTCTACCTCCTTGGATGCTGAGACATTTACTCACCCTGTTCCAGCATATCAACTTTTAGCTGGACAGGGCAATGACAATACAAAAAGAATGCTAAATTTGGTGCAAACCAGACAGTCTATGCAAAGAGCAAATGATGCAATCATAGCTCTGCCCTGTACAGCTGGTGATATTGACTATGAAACTGGTAGTTCAGAATATTTCTTTGGTGGTGAGGATGAAGAAAGTGAAGAAGAGCCATTGGACATAGGGGGAATAGTAGGCCCTAGTTCCAGATCATCTAACTTATCAGTCAAACACAGTCTGCTCTTCAATCATCCAAAAATGCTAGCACCAAGAAGCTTCTGCAAGCACATCTTGTTTCTCTCCAACTACAACAAATCCAAGATTTCCAACATAATCAGGATATCACTTCTATCAAAAAAGAGATCACTCAAGTGAAGAAGGATATAGCTGACAGATTAGATGCAAAACTTCCAAAAGCTATAATGTTTGATATTAAAAGACAACTCAGGAAGAATTCTGATCTTGCCAAAAAGATAGATTCCTTGGATACCAGAATGACAGTAATGGAAGCCTCTCTAACAGCTATATATCTACATCAGGCATAGCAAACAGACTTGCTTTAAAGGCTAGTGGCGGCATAAACCTCTTCTTCTACTCAACTTGCTGATAACAAAAAGGGGGAGAAAGAAACCTCTTCTAAGGGGGAGAAAGAAAGCTCAATTGTCTTATTCAGTCAAGGGGAATCAAGAAGTGAGGGGGAGCAAAAAGTGCTAAACATACAAGTCAGCAAAGTGATTGTCCAACAATTGCTTTCACAAAGCCACCAGTGTTGAATAACATTGATCTAATCCAAAGAGCAGTTGAAAAGCTTGATTTGAAATCAAATCCCAAGATGCTTGATGTTACAGATCTAGAGAAGGAAATAAAAGAAAAACGGAGAAAAATAGATGCAGACATTCAACAAAAGTTTGGGCCAATTCAGAAGCCAGACAAAGTCTTCAATCATCACTCTAAAGTCATGAAAATCTCTGTGAATGATATAAGTATGAACTATCTGGAAAGGGGTCAAACTTCCTGCATCAAATCTCCAAATAAAGATCTCATCATGAAGGCCAAAAGGAACTATCCTAAGTTTTCAGACAAGAATCCTTTGGATACAGTGTTTGAGACACCAAAGCCAGATGAAAAGAAACTGTTGTCAAGATCTATTGCATTCTACAAGGATCCAACTGATTCAACATTGAAAAGAAGAATGCCCAAGATTTACAGAAATGGTAAGGAGATATGTGTGGTGGTTAGACATCCACTATATGTGGAAGCTATGAAGGAAGAGAAAGAAAGAATTAGGCTAGAAAAGAATCAAGGTACTTTGGATGGTAAGAAGCAAAAGCAAAAGAAAGAACGAGCTGCTACCTTGGCTAAGCTTCAAGATGTAAAAACTATAACAGAGCTTCATGTACAACCAATTGTAATTGCTGAACCTAAGGATCTGAAAATGCAAGAAGAATTATAGCAGAAAAGGAGATTTGGATACAAACTCCATTCCAAGAGGAAAGTGAACTTTAATGATGAGGAATTGGAAGATCAGTTTCCCAAAAAGCCTAGAACTACATCTCAGACATCAAAACCCTCAATGATATTTGAAAAATTCAAAGTGGTTGATCCAACAAGAAATATTCATGGTGAACCAATTGTTCCTAAGGATGAGCCAGTAGACTGGGATAGTTTATCAATTCCTGAGCTAAACTTACACATCTTCAAGACAAAGAAGACAAAGACTAGAGCTAGCAAGAAAGTGAAGCCTGTATCTCTCAAATCCAAAGCTTTAACCAAATACCAACCCATAGTCAATAAGAAGGATCTCATGTACATTTGTCATATCAAGGAATTTTCAGACTTGAATCTCTACTTGGATGAACTGGAAGAAGTAAGAGGAATTGATGCTTACAAACATCTTCCTAAATGACTGGTATTTAGATACAAGGGAGGGAAAGAGATGACATGGCCTCTTCACAGGATTCTCCAAGAAAGCCAATCTGTTCAGATTAAAGTCTACTCATCCTTCAAAAAGAAATTTGGATACAATGTGACTGCAAGAAGAATAGTTCTAAAGAGGATTGAGGAACTAAGGAGTATTAGAGCCAAAGATACACTTCCAAAAACTTTATCTATTCCCTTTACAGGAAAAATAGTGCACCTAAGACCCTATTGGCTGATGGAATTCATGGATGACAAAGGTGTTAGAAGATTCTTCAGATTGGAGGACCAATTGAGTATCTCTAGCAATGAGACTCATTTAGAAATGTAAAATGCTAAATCTCTCAGAAGCTGATGAACTTGAATTCCACAGACAACTTCAGAATCAAATTGAAGAAAATAATAGAAGGCTTGGGAAGAAATCCAGACAATCAAGAAAATAGATCTATCTGCTCAGACTAGAGGAGCATCTTGATAACAATTGTGAGCAATTTCTTTGTGTACTTTGCATTGTTCAACTTTCAGCAAATTGCAGCACTTATTAGTTTTATCTACTATTTTTCAATTTGTATCTTCAGGATGTTTTGTTATCATCAAGTTTCTCTTAATTTATGGCTACAATTCCAGTAGATATAAATTGGGGGAGATTGTTAGGAATATGTTGTGTACTTGATGATAAGCTTAACAAAACACCTTAGTAGATTTAACTTGGTGAATTTTGTAGCACCCGACGGATGATCAATTATAGTCCCGACGGATGATTCAATATACTCCCGACGGATGACTAATTGATATCCACCGGGTGAGTAGCTTATGTAACAATAAGTCATGTAGCACTTTTCTGCAAACAACTTTGTATAAGATTCTGTAATAGCTTATGAATCATGTAGACTACTAGTAGATGTGTAGAATAGGTTGATTAAATGTAAATATAAGATGTCTTGTAATTCTGCACAAATGAAATTGAGTCAAGTGATAAATGGCTACCCGACGGATGATCAACAAGGCTACCCGACGGATAACAAGCATGTACCTGATGGATGATCAATTCAAATATCTGTTGACAGTGACAACACCGTCACATGCGTCGAGTGTTTGCAAAAGGAATGCGGCAGCATGTTTAGCAGGAAAATGAGAACAAAGAAGCATAACCATTTTCATGCAAGATATGAAGATTTTCAAAGATGCTGGAATAGAGTAGTGAAGTAGCATGGAGTTAGACTTGATAGGTTTTGTTTTATTATCTTGTTTTATTCTATGTAAACTTGGTGATATATAAACCAAATGTAGCAAGTAGAACAAAAAAAACTAACAAACTAAGCAAACACATTTTCAGAAGATAAATATTTATAAGCTGTATTCTGTAGAATTTCTCTGTAGTTTGTTTGTTCACTTGTAAAGCTGCTGTGAGCTATTCAAGCTTCATATGGTTCTCTTGATATATATATATATATATATATATATATATCTGGTGGATACATTCAAATCCACCAGAAAGTTTTAAAGACTTGAGTTTTTATTACTTTATGTTTGATTAACTTAACTCTGTATTCCGCATTTTGCAAATCAAATAGTTAGATATAAATTGAGTTATAACCATTTTTCATAAATCTCAAAAAGAAGCCAGAATTACATTCAACCCCCCCTTCTGTAATTCTTGTTGTATTGTTAGGGAATAACAAATCTCAAGGAAATTTTTGGAGATCAGAATAGGGCTGCTAGGAAAGTAGCCATGAAGGCTTTAATGTACACTCAGATGGCTAAAGAAACTCCTGTAAGGGATCATGTTCTGAAGATGATGTCGTATCTGAATAGATAGAGATCCTTGGTGCTGAACTTGACGGGGAAACCCATATTGATATTATCCTTATAAGCTTATCCAAGAGTTTTGAGCAGTTTCGCTTGAATTACAACATGAACAAGAGGTTGTATAGTCTCATGGAACTCCTGATAGAACTTCAGGCAGCTGAAGGACTATTTCAGCAAAGTGTTCAAGTGAATGTGGCTAAGAAAGGTTCTTCCTCTAAACCGAAAGATATGAAGAAGAAGAAAAAGGCGCAGACACAGAATGTTGTGGTTTATATCTAACTGTTCTATTCCTAAAGTCTGATTTGAAAGGAACAACATTCATCTTTTTATTCTTCTTGCAAGAATTAGCAAGATGATTAGTGCTACCACGGTTTGAACAGGCCTTTCTAGGTGCATTAGGAAAAGTTACATAATTACCATTCTTATTAACACCTACCTTGATATTCCTATTTCGCCTAGACCTTTTCCTCTTGTATTTTATCTGAAGATCCTTCAGCTTTTCCTTAAGATGTTTCTGAGTCATTGAACCAATATTTACTTATTTTGTGTGAACTTGTTCACTCTTATCAGTAATTAAGTTTGATCTAGCTGCTGAGGTTGTACCTTCCTCATGGATTGACTTAACAGTATTAGCACTTGGATTAAACTTAATGGTCTTCATCTGAACCTTGTTCAGTTTGTCAGCCTCATCATCAGCTTTTACCATGAGAGCATAATTGTCTCCATCATCTGAATCTAATGAATCATCCCAGTTTCTCTTCTTTGAGATCAAAGCTTATTTCTTCTCAGCTTTGGGTTTTCCGTAGTCAGCTGCAAAGTGTCTAATTCCATCACAGCTGAAACATCTCTCTTTTGACTTGTCAGGTTTTCCATATCTAGATTTCTTCCCATCGGTATTTCTCCTGTTGTTCCTCTTATCAGAGTTTGAGGAACTGGAACCTTTTCTAGAAAATATTCTCCCTTTCTTAAAGTTCTTGTAGACCATCTTCTTAAAGCTTTTAATTAGTAGGGCAACCATTTGATCCATGTCTTCATTATTATTATGTTCACTGTCAGTATCTGATTCAATATCAGTATTTGAGTCATCATCATAATTTGATGATTCGGTATCTGACTTTGTAATCATGGCTTTCCCTTTGGAGTAACTTTTCCTCCTAGCTTTCTCCTTTGGCTTCTGTTCAACCTTGACTACAACTAGTCTAGATTTAGATCCTTTCTTCTTGCTTCTTTGCTCCATCTCTAGTTCATGAGTTTTCAGAACTCTATAGATCTCATCTAGAGGTGTGTCATCAAGTTCATAGTTATCCCTTATTGATGTGACTTAAAGTCCCACTTTTTAGGGAGAGCAAGTAGGGACTTCAAGCTTGAATCCTCCAAATCATATTATTTGTCGACAAGGGATAAGTCATTCAACAACTTCTGAAATCTGTCATAGATCTCACTTAAGGACTCATTGTCTCTTGAGTTAAAGTGCTCATATTTTTGAGTAAGTAATGTCCTCCTGTTCTTATTAATAGCGGTTATTCCTTGACACTTTACTTCTAAAGCATCCCATATCTCTTTTAATGTCTTACATCCAATAACTCTATTGGACATAGCCTTATCAAGACTACTGTGAATGATGTGTCTTACCTTAGCATCCTTCATGACATATGAGAGATCTTAAGGACTATATTCCTTCCTTTCTTTGTCTATCATCTTCTCTGGTTCTCCTGCAAGAGAAACAACTGCCTTCATTGGTCTATGAGGACCATCATAAATCCTGTAGATATTCAGGATCTGTGGCTTCCAAACACATGGCCACCCTGACTTTTCAGATTGGATATTCATGTTTTTTCAGGGTAGGCACCTTGATTGCTTCATACCTACTCACGTTGCTGCTTATTTGTGATATGGCTGGGGTGGTGGTTTAGGATTCTGTGTTTCTTCTTCTTTGTCTCCCATTATAGATTGATTTTCAGATCTTAAACTGTCTGTACGTTAACATCAAGCTCTGATACCAATTGATAGGCCCTTAATCAACTATAGGGGGTGAATACAGTTAATACAATCAGTTTAACAAAGCTTCAATAGAATCAATAGTTTTTATATTAACTGATAAAAACTTATTACAAATGTACTCTCTCGAAAGGATGAACAAATATGCTTGAGAGCTGTTAGGTTATGCGAAAGATATAATAATATCGCAATGCTTATAGCATGAACCTAATTCATGCTTTATGTAGAGCACAGCTATACAATGTATAAGAAATCATATTCTATTAACAACAAGGAAACCTATACAATGTTTCTGAGATAAAGTCCTTTATCGTCTTGAGTTCTTGTTTCCTTTTCCTTATCGAAGATCAACTGATGTGACAAATACCGATTACATCATCCGTTGACATCATCATCCGTCAATATCATCATCCATTGATATCATCATCATCCATTGATACATAAGTTCTGATGTGAACTTCTGATAGTTTCCGCTTGATATCATCAATTGCTCCTAACATATTTATAAGTTATATTCCAGTTAATTTCCAATTAAATCAAATTAATTTTGATTCACTAGAAATTAATCTGCTACAACATATTAGCTGAATTCTTGCATTTAGGATGAAAACTTTAACATTTCAATTTCACCAACAAGTCTAGTGAAAGTTGCTTCATCCAAAGGTTTAGTAAAAATGTCAGCTAATTGTTCTTCTGTTGGAACAAAAATAAGCTCAATAGTACAATTTGCAACATATTCTCTAATAAAATGGTACCTTACATTAATGTGCTTTATTCTAGAATGGTTAACTGGATTAGCAACAATAGAAATAGAACTAGTATTGTCACACATAATTGGAATTTTTATGTAACACTGGGCCATAGTCCATTAGATGATTTCTAATCCAAAGCACCTGAGCACAGCAACTTCCATCAACTATGTATTCAGCCTCAACTGTGGAAGTTGACATAAATTATTGTTTCTTACTGTACCAAGATACAATGTTAGCTATTTGGTACAACACAGGGAGGGTGAATGTGTTTTCTGGACTTTTAGCCTTTTAAAGTTTGTTTGGATATTAGGTAAACAAATCAGTTTCTAACTTACAGAGATCTTGGGTTAATAGAATTAAAATAACAAGCACAATATTTCAAAACTCACTTTTGTCTTACTAGAAATTCTATGTTCTTAAACATATAAGAACTCAGCTTCTTCCTTGAGAGAATAAGAGAAAAACTGAATCTGTTTGTAATAATAGTGCATGCTTTATACACTAGCAGTGCGGGTTTACGAAAATTGCACTAAAATATACTAAACTTTTTTCTAAAGCAACCTTTTTCTATTTCTATTTGTAGCTCAGAAAATCTGTGCAGAATCTTACAGGTATGTGACCATCCTTTGTCTAGTTACTCTTGGCCCTTGATCTTGTATTCTCTCCAGCTACTTTGTAGACTTTTCAATCTAGTTGATAGATCGTTTGTTGACTGATAATCTTGAATCTTGAATTTGTTTGCATTTTTTATTTGAGAGGCATATCGAGATCTCCAGTTTGTTCTATAGAGAAGTGACATCTCAATAAGTATAATGACTTATTGTTATCTCTGAGTTCTCTCTAGGTATATTTGACTTGTCGAGGTCTCTTGATCTTTGCATGAGGAATGACTTGTCAATATGTCTGAGATCTCTAAATGTAGAATTGACTTGTCGATATCTCTGAGATCTCTATATACATTTTGACTTGTTGATATCTCTGAGATCTCTAATAAGAAATTGACTTGTCGATATCTCCAATCTTCACATCTTCATTTGACTTGTCAATTTGTCAATATCTCTGAATTCTCTACATGCAGAAATGACTTGACGATATCTCCAATCTTCACATCTTCGTTTGACTTGTCGATATCTCTGAGACTTCTCTATAAGCCATTTCAGACTTCTCGATAAGTCATTCTGGACTTCTCGAATGACTTCTCGATATTGCTTGATCTGTGACTTGTCGTTATCGTGACTTAAAACATTTTTCATAATATAGTTTTATTCAAGTACAAGCTTCTTCACTTTTCTCTGAGGCGTGATCATGATTTGATCTTCTTCTAGAGTTTATTCCTTAGCTTGAATCTGTTTACTGAAAAAATCTCCAGTCTAATCTTCCAACCTTTTTACAGACTCAAGTAATACAATACAAAATACAAAATAGATTATCAAATAACTGAATCTCAGGGTTGTTAATATGACTTAATCTTGTTATTATACAGGCATGTCTTGCACAACAATCTCCCCCAATTTGTGAGAAGATTGTTCATCACAAAATCATGCATGTTAACAAGTGTAGGATTTTATCTATCACGGAAGCATGGTAAAACAATTTTACATATATAAAATCCATATAATATGCATACAGATAGTAAATAAAATCGAGGGATCGATTTCTAACCTTTAAAAGTGATCCAAGAACAACGAGCGGAGATCCTTAGCAGATGCTCCTCAAGTGTGAAGCACTCCACCAGTATCCACCAAGAAAACGATGTAATGAAGGAGGAGGAGGTGGAGAGAATTAGGGTTTTGTAAATCTTTGGGTTGAGGCAAAAATAGAGTTTATAATAGTATATTTATAGGCAAAATTTTCACCTGAAAATTTTCCCATAAAATATTATTATTATTAACCCTTTATTATTCTCACTAATAATTAAAACACCTTTTAATTATTAATCCTTTTTCTAAACACTTTAGAAATAATTCTCTCTCTTGATTTAATTTCTAAAAATTAAATTCTTAATTAATAATATTAAGAACTTTTCTTAATTAATTTATAATCAATTAAATCTCATTTAATCAATTATTAAATTTGCCAATTAATTATTTATTTCATAAATAAATAATTATCAACCATTATTAATTAATTCCTCCACCATTAAATCATTCTCTTTTATGGTGTGACCCTGTAGGTTCAATATTAAGCCAGTAGTAGAAATAAATAATAATAAAACTATTTTATTATTATTTATATAAATTCTCTAATTCATTAAATATAATTAATTATTAATCATATTTATTCTACATCGTTAGGGATACTTCTCAACATATCGCGACTATCCGGATAATACGAATTCACTGCTTAGAATACCAAGAACCTATTTTTGAACTAGCATAAGTGGATCAGCATTGAACATTCTCTTCCTTCACTGGAAGGGGTAGATCCTTTATTGATCATACACTATCTTCGTGTACAAATTCCTATACCCACTAGAGCCCTTATAATTGTCCCTGGAGACTAAGAACTAAACCAAAGCATAGTTCAGTGTACACAAGATGACTATGATGACCTCAAGTCTAAGGATACTTGTATAACTATCACTATGTGAACAATTGCTGACACGTGAGTGAACTCCATCAGTTGTTCAGCTGTGTAAGTCATGTTCAGTGAACTTAGTCTATAATAAGCACCTACATACTAGCTATAGTGTCACCACACAAATGTCTATGAGAACAGACATCCTTCATAATGAAGCAAGCATAGTATGTACCGATCTTTGCGGATTATTAATTACCAGTTAGTAATCCTATGACCAGGAACTATTTAAGTTTAGAGTTATCATCTTTTAGGTCTCATTATTATGATATCATCACAATCCATAAAAAGCTTTACTCTAAACTGTGGTATATCTTATTTAAACACTTAAAATAGATAGAGCCCGCAATAAAAACAAAACAAGTCTTTTTTTAATATCAATGAAATCAAAACAGATTACATAAAAGTTATTCCTAAATCCTCATACATGATTGGACTTAGGACATATCTCTTTCAATCTTCCACTTGTACTAAAGCCAATCACTCTGGTATCTAATACCCATCTTGTCTTTATGACGATCAAAGTGACTTTGAGAAAGTGGCTTTGTGAGTGGGTCTGCTACGTTGTTATGTGTGTCAACTCTCTCGACGTTGACATCTCCTCTTTCAACAATCTTCCTAATCAGATGAAAGCGCCGCAGGACATGTTTGGAATTTTTATGAGACCTAGGTTCCCTGGCTTATGCTATTGCTGCGTTGTTATCACAATACAACACAATAGGCTCTTCAACGCTAGGAACAACTCCCAACTCAGAAACAAATTTCCTCATTCAAACGGCTTCTTTTGCAGCCTCACTTGCAGCTATATATTCTGCTTCCGCTGTAGAGTCAGCCGTTGTAGACTGTTGGGAACTCTTCCAACTAATCGCACCACCATTCAGAGTAAACACGTACCCTGACATGGATTTGCTATCACTCTCTGATTGAAAACTAGAGTCAGTATAACCCTCTATTTTCAACTCAGATTCACCACCAAAAACAAGAAAAATGTCCTGAGTCCTTCGCAAGTACTTAAGGATGTTTTTCACTGCTTTCCAGTGGTCTTCACCTGGATTGGACTGATATCTGCTCGTCACACTAATTGAATAAGCAACATCAGGCCTTGTACATAACATCGCATACATGATAGATCATATTGCTGAAGCATAAGGAATCTTACTCATACGCTCTTTTTCCTCAGGTGTCTTAGGAGACATTTTTTCGGAAAGGGACACTCCGTGGCTCATCGGTATGAGACCTCTTTTGGAGTTTTCCATGCTAAACCTTTTAAGCACTTTCTGGATGTATGTACCCTGGGTAAGACCTATCATTCTTCTAGATCTATCTCTATAGATCTTCATACCGAGAATGTAGGATGCTTCTTCCAAGTCCTTCATGGTGAAGTTCTTTGATAGCCATACTTTGACTGATTGTAGCATCGGTATATCATTTCCTATAAGATGTCATCCACATATAATACAAGAAATGTTACTGCACTCCCACTAACCTTCTTGTAGATACATGGTTCATCTATGTTTTTGACAAACCCAAACTCTTTGATTGTCTCATCAAAACGGATGTTCCATCTATGAGAAGCTTGCCTTAAACCATATATGGTTCACAGCAGCTTACATACTAGGTGTTCATTTCCCTTGGAAAGAAAACCCTTTGGCTGTGTCATATACACTTCCTCCTCAAGTTCCCCATTGAGGAAGGCCGTTTTCACGTCCATTTGCCAGATCTCATAGTCGTAGTAAGCAGCAATCGCAAGCAAAATCCGAATTGATTTTAACAGGGCTACAAGCGAAAAAGTTTCATCAAAGTCAATCCCTTGCCTTTGTTTAAATCCTTTTGCCACGAGCCTGGCCTTATAGGTCTCCACCTGGCCATCTGCTCCAATCTTTCTTTTTTATACCCAGTTGCACCCAATAGGCTTAACACCTTCAGGCGCCTCAACCAGAGTCTATACTTGGTTGGTATACATAGATTTCATTTCGAATTTCATGGCACTATGCCATTTCTTTGAGTTAACACTACTCATAGCCTCATTATAGGTCACAGGGTCGTCATCATCAATGATTGACAACTCATTGCCGTTCTCAATGACAAGGCCATAATACCTCTCAGGTTGGCGAGACACTCTCCCTGTCCTACGAATGGGCTGTTCCACAGAAGGTTGTTCAGTCTGAACAGGTGTTTCCACTTGATTCATAGTAGTTTGTGCTTCTTGAACTTCATCAAGTTCAATTTTCCTCCCACTGTTTCCTTCAAGGATAAACTCCTTTTCTAAGAAGGTAGCATGTCTGGAGACAAACACCCGATGATCGGTGTAAAAGTAATACCCCAAAGTCTCTTTAGGATATCCCACAAAATTACATTTTACGGATCGAGATTCCAGCTTATCTGGGTCAACTTTCTTGACATAAGCTGGACATCCCCAAATCTTAACGTGTTTAAGAATCAGTTTCCTTTCTTTCCATATCTCATATGGAGTTTGAGGAATAGATTTGGAAGGCACCTTATTCAGTAAATATGTTGAGGTTTCCAATGCATAACCCCATAGGAATACTGGAAGATTCGCATAGCTCATCATGGACCGAACCATGTCTAACAAAGTTCAATTTCTCCTTTCAGATACCCCATTCAACTGTGGAGTATATGGAAGAGTCCATTGGCAGACTATACCATTTTCTTTGAGATAATCTAGAAACTCTCCATTCAAGTATTCACCACTTCGATCTGATCGAAGAGTTATAATACTGTGTTTGGTTTGTTTCTGCACTTCATGTTTATATTCTTTGAACTTTTCAAAGGCTTCAGACTTGTGTTTCATCAAATACACATATCCGAATCTAGATTTATCATCTATGAAAGTAATGAAGTATGAAAATCCACCCATGGCTTGCGTAGACATTGGTCCACATACATCTGTGTGTACCAATCCTAGCAAATCTACAGCCCTCTCTCCATGTCCACTAAATGGAGATTTGGTCATTTTACCCAATAGACAAGACTCGCATGTAGGATATGATTCAAAATCAAAGGGGTCAAGTAACCCTTCCTTATGCAATGTCCGCAGTCTATTTTCACTAATATGACCTAGCCTACAGTGCCATAAATAGGTCAGATTTTCATCATCTCGTTTTCTTTTGTTAGTTTGTTCAATCTGAAGTAAATCATGCTCTACGTCACATACATACAGACCATTATTTCAAATTCCACGTCCATAAAGAACATTATCTCTAAGAATAGAACATTCATTATTCTTAATAATAAATGAAAAACCATCCATATCCAACATAGGAATAGAAACAATATTCCTCACAATAGAGGGAACGTAATAACAATTATTCAAAATAATAGTCTTGCCCGTAGGCATATGTAAACTAAATGATCCTACAGATATGGCCGCAACCCTTGCTCCATTGCCCATACGTAGAATCACCTCATCTTTTTCAAGAGTCCTACTTCCCTTTAGTCCTTGCAACGAATTGCAAATATGAGAACCACATGCGATATCTAATACCCAAGTAGAAATTTGACCTAGTGACATATTAACTTCGATCATGAACATGCCTGAATCAGAAGCGGTAGTCTCACTACCCTTCTTCTTCTTCAATTCTGCAAGGTAAACCTTGCAGTTCCTCTTCCAGTGCCCCAACTTGTTACAGTGAAAGCAAACAGCTAAATTAGGACCAGTCAACTTGTGAGCATCTAGTATGCTCCGGAGTGATAGTGCAGAAGACATGACGAATATAGTAAATCTGTAATGATAAACACATAACAACACTTAGCAAATATTCAATTTCATTTCAAAACACTATATGAATCGGGTCTTTATTCATAAGTGTCTCCCACTAGTTTATCTAATTTATTCAACCCCCTAAGTGAAAATTAAGCATTCATAATGCTAGTGGGAATAGGGATCCTACATTCTATCACACAACCTCGGCTGTAGCACGAAACGTCATGTGATGTTCAATGGGCAGACAACTCTTGTCAATTATATCTTATGTTATTCCCTAATATAACTTTAGCCTCTTGAATAATTGAGTCACGGCTGTGGTACGACAAACTCAATATTCTAAGTCAAGTCTAACCCAACATTTCGTACAATTGAATCAGTCTCTAACGGACCACGGCTGTAGCACGTCACGACCTTTAGATTCTAATTCAATGTACACATCTCTATGTAATAGACAAGTATTTCTTATTTCGAAATCAAAGCCCTCGGATGTAGCATGAAACAACAATGATTTAAAAATAAGAACCACTTTCTATCATGTTGGAAGGCTATGACCGACACAAGCCCGTTGTGTCATTGGCCAATTAATACTTGATATTATTTAATTTTAGAGAGATTATATAACGTTACAATCATAATCATATTATAAAGAGATTCTTCCTTTTAAAATTAAATATTTCAAATCAATAATCGATAATCAAATGATTCCCAGATCGGGTGGAGCATTGTCAAGAGGCGTCACTTAATAACCCTTTCTTACAGATAGAAATCTGTTGTTGACAGAATCATCCTTTCTCTCAATATTGAAAATTCATATTCAATTACATGTTTCATAAACACAAGAATCTCATGATCGTATTCATAATATTTATATTAAGGTCATGAAACAATTTCACTATACTAGATTGTCTAACAAACGCCTTATGTTAATTAAGTTCACCTAAATCTATCATTGCATGATAAACTAAGCATATATCACATATATAAGCATGAATAAACGTAAAGGTAGGCATGTTACATCATGTAGCATATTGGTCTAAGCATTATACATCTCTATGTATCACATGAGGCATTTAAAAGCAATTAAAACAGTCAAAACTAGCTTTAAAACACTACTGTTAGCTATAAACAGTTCGAAACTATTTCAGAAAATATCATATAATATACCATTAGATGCGTCTCGAAAAGACGAATCCAACTGCACCAAAAATGCCTCATTCTGATAAAGCACGCGCCCGCACGCGCACACGCGCTGTCAGGCGCGTGTGTGACTGTCCTCCACGCGCCCCCACGCGCGCACGCGCTTCACGCGCCCTAAACCCTAAGCTGACGTCAGCATGACGTCATCTGCTGACGTCAGCATGACGTCATCTGCTGATGTCCGCATGACGTGAGCAATACGCTGACCATTGACCCACGCGTGTCTGACACGCGCCGCGCGTGACACACTAGCGCGTGTGCCCCACGCGCGCATGCCAGACGCGCACTCCTCTGCCCGTTTCAGACTGTTGCCGTCGCCGCTCCTCAAATGATGTGCCACCGTACCCTGTTCTTTCTTCGAACATCTTGCCCTCACAATAACAGCACAGCAGCCAGAAAATATATATATGTATACTAATAGATTATATATATATAATTATGAATTTAATTGAAACAACTTCAAAAATTCATAATAATTAATCCATACATCATTAAATTATGAAAAAAATACCCAGACGATCTACAATACTTGTAGAACCCAGATCTACAGTCAAAATAATTCTGACAAACGATTTCTAATCAGTCATAATTAAACCATGATATAACTTGTAAAAATCATAATTAATTCATACAAGCACATAAAATTCTGAAATTTTTACCATAGATCTATATGCATACAACCTATGATCTGAAACCATTGTAGGATTTTATCTATCACGGAAGCATTGTAAAACAATTTTACAGATATAAAATCCATATAATATGCATACAGATCGTAAATAAAATCGAGGGATCGATTTCTAACCTTTAAAAGTGATCCAAGAAAACGAGCGGAGATCCTTAGCAGATGGTCCTCAAGTGTAAAACATTCCACCGGTATCCACCAAGAAAACGATGTAATGAAGGAGGAGGAGGTGGAGAGAATTAGGGTTTTGTAAATCTTTGGGTTGAGGCAAAATTAAGGTTTATAATAGTATATTTATAGGCAAAATTTTCAGCTAAAAATTTTCCCATAAAATATTATTATTATTAACTCTTTATTATTCTCACTAATAATTAAAACACCTTTTAATTATTAATCCTTTATTATTCTCTCTCTTGATTTAATTTCTAAAAATTAAATTCTTAATTAATAATATTAAGAACTTTTCTTAATTAATTTATAATCAATTAAATCTCATTTAATCAATTATTAAATTTGCCAATGTCCTCAGAATCACTGAAGCAATAACTTAGGGTGCCATTTTATGAATAACACTTTCTAAATCCCAGGTTGACTTTTCAACCCTTAGGTTTCTCCACAATACTCTTACTCACTTTATTACTTTTTTCTTAAAACTTATCTCTCTTTTCTATGATTCCCTATTGGATTCTCAACATAGGACAACTCTGGCTGAAGTTCTATCGGCTCGTATTTTATCGCATGCCTAGAATTCTGGATTATACTTTTTTTAAACATTGCCACATGAAAAACACTATGAATATGTTGCATATGCGGAGATAACGCTAATTCGTATGCTATCTTATCGACACATTTCAAAATTTTAAAAGGTTTAACGTATCTAGGACTCAACTTTTCTTTCTTTTCGATCGCGGATGATTCCTTTTCACTGTGCACTTTTAACAATATTAATTTTCCGTTTTCAAACTCCGTATTTTTTCTAGCTTGATCTACATACTTACTCTGATGTTTTTGGCTGCAATTAACCTTTTCTAAATAACTTATTTTTTCCTTTGCACTATTTCGGGTTCAAGTATCTTATGTTTTTCGACTTCATTCCAATATACTGGTTATTGATGTTTACGTTCATAAAGAGTTTCGTAGGGAGATATTCTGATACGGGCGTGATAACAGTTATTATAAGCAAATTTCAATAATACAGATGTTCATCTCAATTTCTTTTGAAGTCAATGGCATAGATATGTAACGTGTCTTCAATTATTTGAATCATTCTTTTACTTTGGCCATCAATTGGTGGATGATAAGCTGTACTCATATTCAACTTAGCTCCTTATACATTCTTGAAAACATTTCTAGAGCCTTGAATTAAATCTTGAATCTAGGTCGAATATCATAGACACGAGAACTCCATGACGAATCACTATCTCCTTCAATTACATGTGAACCAACTTATCCAATGAAATTCTTCCATTAATAGGTAGAAAATGAGCTGACTTAGCTAACTTGTCCACCATAACCCAATTGGCATCGTGGTTCACTTTCATTCTTGGTAATTTGACTATAAAATCCAGAGCAATATGCTCCCATTTTTCCTTTCGCATCCCTGATAGTTGTAATAATCCACTAGGCCTCTGATACTTTGCCTTAATTCTTTGATATGCCTAACACCTCCTAATCCATTTTGAAATTTCCTTTTTATATCTGGTTATCATTATTTTTCTTTAAATTTTAGTATATTTTGGCATTTCTTGAATAGATTAAATACCTAATATTGTGAGTTCACTGTAGGATCTCATTCCTTAGTTCTGTCACTTGTAGCATCCAAGTTCTGGAAGACAATCTGAGAATACCGTGATCATTCTTCGGAGTGCATAAATTTCCTCTTACTAAACTGCTATCATCCTGATCCACTATCTCTTCTCTACATCACTTTATCTTCTCTTAACAACTCTAACTGAAAGGTCATACTATTCATCCTTGCTTCCTTTGGATTATAAATTCTGACTTCTAACTCCAACTTCTGAAATTCCATAGATAATTCTTCTAGTGTAGTCACTACATTCATTTTCTCCTTTTTACTTATCGCGTTACCACTACATTTGCGTTTCCTCATGGATACGTACTTCAAACTCTTATGGTCCATATAAATCTCAAAACTTTCTCCATACATATAATATTTTCCAAATCTTCAAAGCGAATATTATTACTACTAGTTCCAAGTTATGAGTAAGATACTTCTGCTTATAGGGTTTTGGTTGTCTAGATGCATATGCAATAACTTTATTGTGCTGTATCAACACACATCCTATTCCCTTATGAGAAGTATCACTATATACTACAAACTCTCCTTCATCATCTCGAAGTGATAAAACAGGTGTCGTGATCCATCTCTTCTTTAACTTCGCAAAAAATTCATCATACTTCTCCATTCCATATAAACTTCTCGCTTTTCCTAGTAAGCTTCGTCAAAGGTGTCGCAATCTTCAAGAAATCTTGAACAATTTTTTTTTTGATAATATCCTACCAATAATAAAAATTCTTACTTTTGTTGGTGCTTTTGGTTTTTCTCCATTCATAGTAGCTTTAATCCCTACTGGATCTACTTTGGTTTCTTCCTCACTGACTATTTATGCTAAGAATTAACTTCCTACCATCAACACTCTCACTTTGAAACTTTACATACAACTTCTTTCTTCTCAAACTCTTCAAATTATTATTAAATACCTTGCATGGTCCTCCCTTAACTTTGAATAAACCACAATATCATTTGTAAGCACAAATACAACTTATCCAGATACTCCGTAAAAGTTTTGTCCATCAAGTTTAAATATTGCTGGTATATTAGTCAATCCAAATGACACTACTAAAATTTCATAATACCCGCACTTAGTTCTGAAAGTTGCCTTTAGCACATTTTCGGGTTCAATCTACAATTGATGATACCCAAATCTTAAATCCATTTCAGAAAATTATTTGCTTCTTTCAACTAATCAAGCAAATCCTTAGTTAGAGGTAACAAATACTTATCCTTGATAGCAAGCTTGCTGAGCTCTCACTAGTCAAAACATAAACTCCTTCTTCCATCTTTCTTAGTAATAAATAATACTGGTGCACCTCATGGGGTACACTAGATCTAATTGCTCCTTCTTCTAAAATCTCTTGCAATTGCTTAACCAACTCCTTCATTTTAACTGGCGCCATTATGTGCGGGGCATGGTACATTGGCTTTATTTCAGGTGCTAAGTCGATCGCGGACTTAATTTTTCTATTCGGAGGAGGTTCTGGTAACTCGCATGGAAACACGTCTAGAAACTCATTGATTACTAGGAAATCTTCAAGTTTTGCTGGCTCTTGACTTCTATTTATCACATAATCAACAAAAAGCTCACATCTTTTGCCACCGTAACCTTTTAGTTGAATCATTGTTAAATCCTTCTTTACTTGCCTTTGACCTCTAAACGTCACCACTTTCTTATCCGGTATCTTCAGAATTATAATCTTATCACGACAGTCTATTTGAGCATCACGCTTAAATAGTTAGTCCATTTCCTAGAATAATGTCAAATTCTCCTATCTTAAATGATATCAAATCCTCACAAACTTATCGCTAGAAATCTCAATTCCACCATTAGTACTCACTTATTTAACAATAACATGTTCTTGATTTGCTAGCTTTATGGTTATGATCTCATTTAACAATTCAATAGGGAATTCATCTTATCAACAAAACCTTGAGAAATAAGCGATCAAGTTACCCCCACATCTACCAATACTTTGACACATAACGTATTCACCATAATCATTCATGCCATCACATCCGTATTTTGAATAACATATTTCACAGACATATCGTAAACTCTCGTCCTTGGAGACGTATTCCTTATCGGAGTAGATTCCCTTGATTTTTAGCGCATCCTTGACTGGGGCTGGTGATTTAAAATCCTCGCCATATGCCCTGGGTTTTTTTCATGCGTGAGATGTAGCTGGAACTTTGCCTGCTTGATTCATGATAGGTTGATTTTTGTTTGGAAAACTTTTTTAAATAATAACAGTGCACCGGAACAACTAGAAGGGTCCATAATTTAATAAACTTAGGGTTGAAAAGAATGAAGAAGTAATGATTTGAATATGAATGAGACAACCATATTGATACTTAAGATGACCAGTCTTTCATACCATATGGCATATAGCACATGATTAGGTGGCGTCCCACCCGACTCTTCGTCATTCCGACAAAGCGTCTCACCATAACACTGCTTGTCCCAATCAGAAAATAAAACTTGAGGGGAAAAATTAAATTTGAAATGAATGCAATATTCTCCTTTTTCTTATCGCCATACATAATTTTGATTAATAAAAGAAGTTTACACATATTCAGGAATCAAAAGAATATACGCTGTAGTCTCATAGAAAAGAATGATACCAGTGGTACCATCCACATTTAACTCGTATACATCTTCCGAGCTTGTTCGATCAGATCCCATTTGTTTCATATAATAACTTCAAAAAGTCCGCTGAAATGCCTTCATAAATTAAACACTATGATAGGTTCTTACTCATTAAGTCTTGTGTCTTTAGCATCATACTTGTACGTATAATGTTTTAGCAATTCGATCATGATTGCGCTCTTACTGGATAACTTCAAGTTTCATCTATGCAACTTAGAATAACCACTGATCATTCAACATATCGATTCTTTTGTTAATAATGTTCTTCCTTTAGAAAATTCTGGAAATCTTCCCAATCTTCTTCGATCATATTCAAGCTTCTGTTAAATCAATGAATTCTTTGAACTCTGATAGTCCTAGTAATTGGATGAATAGTTGCTCCTTACGCTGATTCTATTGTTAATCTTATCAAACAAGATTTGCACCTTTCTATTAGGAATCTCAAACTATTTCATAATTGCGGGTTACTTTGTCCTCTGAATTAACAATACTAAGTCTAAAACAAGTACCCTTCCGGGTAATTCGGGTCTTCTTAATAAAAAAGAAACTCAAGTAGTAACTTGACAACCGATGTTTAAAACTTATTTTATTCAAAAGGGCTTTTGGAATTTTTTTTAAGAAAATCTCTTAAAAAAACTTGTTTAAATTTTTTAAAAAATTGCACATCTGGTCGTCTTTACTATATGAGTTAGTTGTCCTCCTCCTTAACCAAAACAAGGTACCAATCACATAAAGGTCCATTCACTTCAATCTATCTTCTCTCCTTTATTGGGTCCATCTTTCCTGCATTAGTCGACAAAATTTCGGTTACCATTGCATATTATCTTATTCATAACTTCACTTCAAAACTTTCCTACTGGTAATACTCCCATCATAATTTTTATGCAGTTGTTAAGTTCAATAGGTCTATCCAATAGTCAACAAGTCTATTCTATAAAACAAGTCTGCTGATATCCCATCAAATTGGTACTATATATATCACATCGCATTAACACCGTCATCTTACTTCAAGAAAACTTCCAGATTCATACTCTTCTTTAACTCTCTTTCAAAACTCATCTAGTCCATCCCACAGGCTAATCATGGGTGACCTATTCACTAATGACTTCATTTAACCTGGTAGCACCTACTCTTCAGAACACACGAACCCCCCCTCCCATTTTTTTTAAACTCCTTCTCACCTTTATTAATATCTCATGTACTCATCATTTACTATAGCTCTCGAATCCATCCTCGTAGGTACTGTTTCTCCATAAGACAGGTTTTAAACTGATGGTATAGAACAGGGTGTAGGGTAAACTAAAAAGATACTCACAACTGAATGTCCAGTAGAACAAGAATAAGCAAATGGTTGTTCTTAAATAGGTTGTCTCACATCAGAAGTGGTAGAATAACTTAAATAGCTTGAAGGGGTGCAACTGTTATAACAGGAGATAATACAGTTAATACTGCTGGAAGAACAAAATGTGGATCAAATTTGGGTGAAGATGACGGTCCTCGAACAGAAGGCTCCAAATGATCATATGATACAGGGAAAACAGGATTTGCCATTATCGTTATCTGGAAATCACATTGTAATATAAGAATCTCGAATCTCAGCACCAACCGTATTGAAAACCTACTATACAGTGGCACTCAACCTCACAACGTCCTATCTTTTTATTTCCTATTCATAATCCTAACCCTCTACCCAATCCTGACAATCTAGGCTTGTTTCAGTGACTTATAACCTGTAGCTCTGATACCAACCTATGACGCCCTCCAAACCCGGGTCAGAAGTTTGGGGTCCACAACACACACACACAATATGAAACCTGTATATAAAATACTATTTGCAATGACCCTGCTTTACACAACCACGGATCGTAACAGGTTAAAGTATAAAAATAAGCCACAACCTTAACTTTTATTACAATGTACCAACCCCAACTAGTTTAACTTACAACTGATAATGAAATTATTCTTACAATCTTGATAACTCAACTACCATATAAAGCTCCTGCTAGCTCGATCCAACTCAATCTGGAATCCTAGCTCGTACACTGGACTGGGAAACCTCGCTATTAACCTTATCCTTCTTAACTTTAGAATACATAAAAAGATTCGCAAGAGTGAGCTAACTAGTTCAGCAAGTCATAATAACAATATCTGAGGTTAAACAATGATCAAATGAGATGATTTAGAAGAATCAAATTTCTTGTTACATAATCATTAGAATTGGATATTCATTTTAAGTTTTAAAACCAAGGTTAGGCTACTGATCAGTCACGCACTAACCCCGACTAAGGCACGGAGCTCTGCTCTAATTACTGGATCACATGCACATATTGGTCTACTTCGACAACGAATATGGTCTGACCATGAATCTGGTCCACATAAAGCAAACTATCCAATTCAATAACAGTTCAGTATGATAAATAATATAATTCAATAAAACAAGTTCATAATCAACAGTGATAAAACATTTGTATAAAAGCGTAATGTAATTCATGAGTACCATAAGGGTATATCAAGGTATGTATGAGGAATGGCTTCCAGCCTGTAGGAGAATCAGGTATTAGATGAACAATGATTTCACAAGGTTTAGTTTTTTGATGTTACAAGGTATGATAGATTATAAAAGTTTCTGTATGTTCCAGCAATTTTGTTCCAATGTTTGGTGTATGGTGGATATGTATTTATGGAGTAGTATTGTATTTGTGTGGTTTAGTATATGGTAAATCAACAATGGATGGTTTACAAACAATAAGGCTTACAACTCAAAGATCAGGTGATGTGATCAGTGTTCAAGTCTGAATGATTGAAAGCACTTATAATATAAAGCATAATTATTCTAAATACTACCAATATGTCACGAAAGAGTTTAGGAATATTTACAATATATCTCGAGAAAGGTTCAGAAGTACTTGTCTTATCACAAATGATTCTAACTTCATTTTTACTTATCTAATGATTCTATTCAACAATCACTTGGCTACTTTTTTATGCCTCGCTTCTATTTACTAATCACTTGCTTTATTTTCTACACATCCATTCTATTTTCTGATCACCTGCTTCCTTTTTCTACACCTCGCTTACTCTGCTAAGCATCATAAGTATTTATCAATATTCATCTCACATTATCTAAACGTCACATAGACGCCATAATATTTTATCTACCCTTCATTTCACCCAAATCCGATTTACAAAAATTGAAAATTATGATTGAAATAGTCAAATGATACATATATATATGCATATAACACATCAAATAGATCACACAAAGCATATATCATGTAAGATATTCGATAAAAATACTTTTCTAGAGATGATTTGATGTTAAAATGATTTTTTGGAGATTTAATAAGAATTTTTAAACATTTTTCGGAATTAAAACGGGTCGCTAATTCATTTTAAAACAATAAACAGAGTTCGATTTCCCGAATCTGGCTTTAAAATCACTTTATAATAATTATTGGTCCTTGAAAATAATTTAAAATAATATTTTAAAGCTCGAAACTATTTTTTGGAATTATTAAATCAAAGAAATAATTAAATCCAAATTAAATAATCAATTAAAATTCATTAATAACTAATTAAATCAATTAAATAATTAATATTTAAATTAATTGACTAATTAATTGACTAATTAATTATTAATTAATTAATCAAATAATTCAGATTTATTTCTGAATTTTTAAGTAATTTAAAAGTATTTTTGAAATTAAAATAAATAAATAAAAACAATTTTTAAAAATAGAAATTCCAGGTGGTAAAGTGTAAGGTTTTGAAACTTTGTTCGGGAGGTTAAAAGTGTTAGCTTTCAAAAGTTTTAGGTTGATTTGCAATTTTTGAAACTGCAGTGACTTAAAGTCACTATCTTCGAAAACCAGGGGACTAAGATGCAATTTTGGCGTCACCAACACCACCGACGACCGCTACCTCGTCAAATTCAATGAAATCGAACAATCAAACTCGGTAAATATTCAAGTAACTAGCCAGAAAAGCTTGAAGAAGCTCGTCGTCGCCGGCGAGTCTTCCCTTTTCTGGTCTTCACGAAATCGAACTCCCCTAATCGATTGAAAAGTATGAATCAACTCCTGGAAACCTACTGAACTTATTGGTGATATCATATTTTACCCAGAATCAGTATAAAAGAAAGCCCCAATTCGAATTAAGAATATCCATACTAATTATAAACCCTAACTTCTAATCCCAAGAATCAAACACATATTTGAGCATGTTATTGAACTCTAAATCAGTCATATAATATATCAAAATCATCAGGAAGAAAAGCTCTACAACATGCAAACATCAAATCATACAAACAATCTCTCAAAAAAAATTCATAATTTAAATCAAAATAATTCGTATTTAATAATAATTATAGAAAAATAACTTTTGATTCTGCAGGTGTATGGATCACAGATTCTGAAAGTACTCTTCAAGACCTTCGATTCGGTTACTTGAACTCCAGAATTGGATATCACTAAGGCCTTCAAATCTAGGTTTGATTATGAAGAACAATATGAATATGTTGTATTTTCTCTGAAAATTATATATTTAACTGACTGCAAATGATTTTCTGTACAAAATAAAATAC
Source organism: Apium graveolens (assembly GCF_009905375.1). Lineage (NCBI taxonomy): Eukaryota > Viridiplantae > Streptophyta > Magnoliopsida > Apiales > Apiaceae > Apium > Apium graveolens. Next base: position 155,212,793 of record NC_133648.1, on the reverse strand, counting down.
GGTAAAGGCTATTTATATTTACGGAATTTTGGTACCTCATTGGATCATACCGGATATGAAATATTACGTTAATTTGAGAAAATAGATCCAAAACGGTCCCGGTTTTAGGATAATTATCCAAATCTATACATTTTATACTGCAGTCTTGGTCTCAGCGCTTTGGTTACACGTACTACGAGATGATAATTTTAATAGTTTAATAAAAAGATCATTTTTCTCGAAAATACGGGTTTTATCGATTTACCGAAATGAATTTTGTATCGAAAATATTGTGCCGGGACCCGCACGGGGAAAACCGTATGCCGGATCGAAAAAGTCAAAACATGAAAAATGCTCAGAATATTGTAATTAGGTAAGGAAGGAGTTTTCGGAAGAGTTTCGGGTTGTAAAAACATAAAAATGGTTGAAGTCGGTTGGTTTCCGATTGTACAAAATAGTTTTAACATACTCGGAAAAATAACTTATAAAATCCATAAATCATTGATAAAACTATATAACAACATAAAAATTGATAGAAAAATATCATAATTATCTATATTTTATTTTATACCTATAAAAATTAAAATACTTAAATTTTATCATATTTACACATCCAAACACAAATACCACTTAACAGATAATTCACCAAGATTCATATAATAATCATATAATATTTATTTATTGATAAATATAATTACACGATATATCTCGGATATTACATTTGCAGTTTGTTAATACAAGAATTTTGGCTTTTGAGGTTGGTTTGGTCGAGATTATGTTTGGCTAGGTTTGGTGGTTTGAGTTTGTGAGATTTGGATTTGTTGGACATGTTTCTTGGTACTTTCCCCTTCTCCCTTTTTCCTCCTTCTATTTTCATCTCCCCTCTTCCTATCATCCCTCTTCTTTTCATCCTGCTTCTTCTCTTCTACTTTGCAGCCAGTTGCCTTGGTAGATTGACTTGGATTTGATCCATAAGGTTTTTGCTCATCATTCTTCTTCTCATCATCATCCTTGTCATTTTTTATGTTGAATTTAGTAGTTGGCAACATGGTTTCAGCATTATGTAGATATCTACCCAATATCCTTATCATTTCCTCATCTTCAACTATTTTCTTCTTCTTACTCTTGAGATCAGTTTCCAATGTCATGATTAATCTTAGATTTCCCTTCACACAATTTTTTGGGATTGTGAAATATTTGTACTTCCTGGTTTGAGGACATATGTGGGCCACCCCTTTGCTTCGATGGAGATAGGCTTCAGGAAAATCAGCTATCTGAGCTTTCTTGAGTTTATTAAGCAATTGGGTGTCCTCTGGAATGACTGGATTAACTCTATCGGTTATCACATACAACTTAGATGCTCTCATAGATTGAAGATTTGAGAGAGACACCTGTAGACACCTTTCCAAACAACAATCATTGTCATTGGCTACAATCCTTTTCTCCAAGAAGTTTCCAACCTTTACTATCACCACTCTTAGAAAATTGATGTTGTTGGACAAAACTCTATTGTAAGTGATGTAGTTGTTGTGAAGAGAGACTCTTAGCGCTATTAATAGCTCATTAAACTCCTTGTCTTCACAGGATCCTTCTACAACTTTTTAGAGTCTATCTTTTCCAATCAATGGTTCACAATGAATAAGGCTTATAGTTCAAATATAAAATGATATGCTCAAGGTTTAGGTTTAATCAATTCAAAGCACTTGCAATATAAAACAAGAACTATTCGGAATACTTGCAACATATCTCAAGAAGGTTTAAGAATACTCGCCTTATCACAACTTACTTCCAACTTCACTTGCACTCGTCTATCGGTTCTACTCACTGGCTACTTGCTTTCCTTTCCTTCGCCTTGATTCCTCTACTATACATCGCAAATATCTATCAATACTCAATCTCATACTATTCTAATCGTCACACAAACGTTACAAGCTTCTATTTACCCTCTTTTTCACCCAAATCCGACGTAAGGATTGAAAGTTATGACTAAAATAGTCAAATAATTGACACATAGGCATATAACACATCAATCCAATAACACATAGTATATAGAATTTAAGTTATTTGGTAAAAATATTTTTTCAAAGAAGGTTCGGGGTTAAAATGATTTTTCTGGCATTTATACGATTTTTTAAACAATTTTCAAAATTAAAACGGGTAAAAAAATTATTTTATAAATAAATAACAAGATTCAAATACCTGAAACTGGCTTTAAAATCATTTTTAAATATTTATCGAGCATTAAACATAATATAGAAAAATATTTTAAAGCTCGAAACAATTTTTCAGAATTTTTAAATTAAAAGGAATAATTAAATCCAATTAAATAATTAATTAAAATTAATTAATGAATAATTAAATTTAATAAATTAATAGTTTAAATTTATTGACCAATTAAATTAATTAATTATTAATTAAATTTAATTAATTAATTATATAGATTTATATCTAAATTAAAATTGAATTTTGAAATTAAAAATAAAAAATTTTGAATTTTTTAAATGATAAAAAAATTTGTAATTAAAATAAATGAATAATCTAATTTTTAAAACTGAAATCCTAATTTTTTAGTTTTTGAAAACTACAGGGTCTATATTGAATAACATAAAAACGTAGGGGGTAGAAATGAAAATTTTCCTTCTCTTTCCCCACCTTCGCCGCCTCCGGTGGCTGGCATCAATGGTCACCGCCCCAAGCTCGCCAGATGCTCCACCAAACAACCTAGAATCACACAAATACACGGCATAGAACTTACACGGTACCAGGAACTTAATTATGGCAACGAAACATTCAGTTAATCCATGAACAGCCCGGAAATTTGGCCTGAAATTTCCGCCGCCGCTATGCTTTGTTTTTCCGGCGAACTCGAACCGGTTACCCTTCGTTCTTCAAACCAATACCATTCGATTCGTGTTTACACGATCAATTTACTGATAACAACCAATTCAACTAATAACCCTCGAATAAAAAATGCCTAAATTTCAATTAGGAACATTCATACTATATAAACCATAATTTCATAATTCAGAGAATCAAACACCATTTTGAACATGTTATTGAACTTCAAATAAAGCATATGATATGACTAAATGACTAGGATTCAATTATCTACAACATGCAATCATCAAAACACATAAACATCTTCAAAATAAAAAAAGTCTTAATTTAATCCAATTTAATTCGAATTTAATTAAAATTATAGAAAATAACCTGTTGATTCTGCAGGTATAGAGATTGAAGAACTTGAATCTACTCGTCGATAGCTTCGTTTTGGTTACTCGTACTTCAAGATCGGACTTCGATAATGCCCCCAAATCTTCGTTTGATTATAAAGAACGTGACGAATAATATTGTTTTTTCTAGATAATTATCTAATTTTACTGTTTGTTTATGTTTATCTGTACAAAATAAAGTACTGTAATGGCTATTTATATTTATGGAATATTGATACCCCGTTGGATCATATTAGATATAAGAATATAATACTTAATAGCTAAATATTAATAAAACTGATCCAATTCGGTACCAGTTTTAGAATAAACATCAAAAACGGGATTTTAAATACAGTTTTGGGGTTCAACGCTTTTTGTTGCACGTACGAAGAGAAGATAATATAATAGTTTATTAAAATATCTTGTATATCAAAAATACGGGTTTATCAGCTACCGAAACGATAAATAATATCGTAAAATTTGTACCGGGAATCGTATAGGTAAAACCGTACTCCGGATCGAAAAAGTCAAAACACAGAAAAAGCTCGAAATAATCAAATTAGGCTAGAATTGAGCTTTCCCGTAACTTCTGGGTTGTAAAAACATAAAAACCGTTGAAGTTGGACGATTCCCGAATAATCAAAATAATTAATAATTAATTTAAAATAATTAATTAAATCTATAAATAATTTATAAAATCATATAATGACATATAAATTGCTAGAAAAATATCAAAATAATATATACCTTATTTTAGATACATAAAAAATAAAACTCACAAATTTTATCACATATAAACATCCACATATACCAATTAATACATAACACACCAAACATTCATATAATAATTACATAATATTCATATAATAATCGCATAATATTCATTTATTGACAAAAATAATTCCACAATATATCTCATATATTACATCCTTCCCCATTTAAAAGGATTATGTCCTCAGAATCACCTAAGCAAACAAGTGAGGGTACTTTTCACGCATATCACTTTCTAACTCCTAAGTTAATTCTTCAACCCTTGGGTTTCTCCATAATACTCTTACTAGATTTACAACTTTATTCCTCAACATTTTTCCCTTCATTCTAGAATCTCTATTAGACTCCTAACATAAGACAAATCTGCTGAAGTTCTATCGACTAATACTCTATCACATGCTTAGAATCTGGATTGTACTTCTTAAACATTGACACATGGAAAATATTATGAATATGCTCAATATACGGGGATAACGCCAATTCGTATGCCATTTTCTGCCACGCTTCAAAATTTAAAAAGGTCCAACGTATCTAGGACTCAGCTTTCTCTTTTTTCTAAATCTGGACAATCCCTTCCATGGTGACGCCTTCAACAATACTAGATCTCCATCTGTAAACTCCATGTCCTTTATAGCTTGATCCGCATACTTCTTATTAACGATTCTGTGTTACAATTAACCTTTTCTGAATAACTTCGACAACTTCTTTTGTCTGTTGTACCAATTCTGGTCCAAGTATCTTACATTCCCCAACTTCATCCCAATATGCCAGTGATCGACATTTGCGTCCATAAAGGGCTTCATCAGGAGGCATTCCAATAATGGTGTGATAACTGTTGTTGTAAGCATATTTTACTAAAGGAAAATGCTCATCCCAATTTCCTTTAAAGTCAATGGCACAGATATGTAACATATCTTTAATAGTCTGAATCGTTCTTTCACTTTGGCCGTCAGTCTGTGGATGATAAGTTGTACTCATACTCAACTTAGTTCCCAAACACTCTTGAAAACTTCTCCATAACCTTGAATTAAATCGCGTATCTTGGTCAGATACAATAGACACAGGGACTCCATGACGAACTACTATCTCTCCCAAATACAATTAAACTAACTTGCCCAATGAAATCTTTTATTAATAGGAAGAAAATAAGCTGACTTAATTAGTCTATCCACTATAACCCAAATAACGTCGTGGTTCGCTTTTGTCCTTGGTAATCCGATTATAAAATCCATAGCAATATGCTCCCACTTCCACTCTGGAATATCTAACGGTTGCAATAATCCACTTGGCCTTTGATGCTCCGCTTTAACTCTTTGACATGTATAACATTTGCTAACCCATTCTGCAATCTCTCTTTCATATCTGGCCACCAATAGTTCTCCTTCAAATATATGTACATCTTGGTACTCCCCGGATGGATTGAATACTTAGAATTGTGGGCTTCTTGTAAATCTCATTCTTTAACTCTGTCACTGGTGGAATCCAAATCCTGGAAGAAAATCTGAGAATACCTTGATCGTCTTTCTGGGTACAAAACTCTTCTCCTACCAAATAGTTGATATCCTGATCCTTTATCTCCTCTTAGAATTTTCTTATCTTTTCTAACAATTCTGGCTGAAACGTCATAGTATACATCTTCGCTTCTGCTGGCTTACAAACTCTGATTTCCAATTCCAATTTCTGAAACTCTTTATATAATTCTTCTGGTACAGTCAACAAATTTAATATTTCCATGCTCAACGCTCCTGCCACTACATTTGCTTTTCCTGGGTGATAGTTAATCGTTGAATCATAGTCCTTGATCAATTCCAACCATCTTCGTTGTCTCATGTTGAGTTCCTTTTGCGTGAATATATACTTCAAACTCTTATGGTCCGTATAAATCTCACACTTTTCTTCATTTAGATAATGTCTCCAAATCTTCAAAGTGAAAACTATTGCTGCCAATTCCAAGTCATGAGTAGGATACTTATGCTCAAGAGGTTTCAGTTTTCTAGACGCATATGTAATAACTTTATCATGCTGCATCAATACACAACCTAATCCCATATGAGAAGCATCACTATAAATTACAAACTCTCCTTAGTCATCTGGAAATATAAAACAGATGATGTGATCAATCTCTTCTTCAACTCTTGAAAACTCTCCTCACACTTCTCATTCCATATAAACTTCTCGTTCTTCCTAGTAAGCTTCCTCATAGGTGTTTCAATTTTTGAGAAATATTGAACAAACCTTCGATATTATTCTGCCAATCCTAAGAAACTTCTCACTTATGTTGGTATTTTAGGTCTCTCCCAGTTCATAATAACTTCAATCTTTGCTAGGTCCACTTTGATTCCTTTATTACAAATTATATGCCCTAAAAATTGAACTTCTTATAACCAAAACTCACATTTTGAAAACTTAGCATACAACTTCTCCTTTCTCAAAATTCCCAAAGCTATCCTTAAATGTTCTGCATGATCCTCTGTTGACTTCGAGTAAATCAATATATCATCTATAAATACAATTACGAACTTGTCCAAATACTTCTTAAAAATTATGTTCATTAAATCCATAAATGCTGCTGGTGCATTGGTCAATCCATTACCAGAAATTTATAATGCACGTACCTAGTTCTGAAAGTTGTCTTTGGTACCTCCTCATGTTTAATCTTCAACTAGTGATACCCAGATCTCAACTTAATCTTATAAAAGTACCTTTCTCCTTTTAACTGATCAAACAAATAATCGATTTTAGGTAATGGATACTTGTTCTTGATAGTAAGCTTGTTGAGCTCCCGACAGTCGATATATAATCTCATGCTTCCATCTTTCTTCTTAAAAAATAACACTGGTGCACCCCATGAGGATACACTATGTCTAATCACTCCTTTTTCCAATAATTCTTGTAATTTCTTTTCTAATTTCTTCATTTCAACTGGCGCTATTCTATACGAGGCTTTGGATACAGGTTTCGTTCCAGGTGCTAAGTCGATTGCAAACTCAATTTCTCTATCTGGCGGAAGTCCTGGTAACGTGTCTGTATCCACATCTAGAAACTCATTGACCACTGGAATATCTTCAAGTTTTGATGGATCCTGACTTCTATCTATTACATAAACAATATAATGCTTGCAACCTTATCGCATTTGCTTTTTAGCTTGAATCATCGTTAAGAACTTCTTTGCTTGCCTTTGACCTCTAAACGTCACTACTTTCTCATCTGGCATCTTAAAAATTACCTTCTTATTATGACAATCTATTTGAGCATCATGTTTAGATAGCCAGTCCATTCCTAAAATAACGTCAAATTATCCTAACTTAAACGGTATCAAATTAGCACAAAACTTAATGTCAGAAATCTCAATCTCACAGTTGGTACACACTTGGTTAACAGATACACGTTCTTGATTTTTTAATTTTACAGTCATGACCTCATTTAACAATTCAGCTGCGCAATTGAACTTACCAACAAAATCTTGAGAGATAAATGATCGAGTTGCTCCCGAATCTACTAATATTTTAGCACATAAAGAATTCACAATAATCGTACATGCCATTACAATAGTATCCTGAATAGAATCCTTCATAGACATGCCATAAACTCTAGCTCTTGGAGGCTCATTAACTATCAGAGTATATCCAATGATTCTAAGCGCATTACTGACTGGGGATGGTGTTTTACAATCCTTCACTATATGCCCTGGTTTCCCACACTTAAAACATGTAAACCCAATTGTTGGAACCTTGCCTACTTGATTACTGGTAGGTTGATCCTTATTTGCTAGCTCTCTGATTGGTTGATTCTAGCACTCCCTTGAATAGTGCCCCTTCTGGTTCCATCTATAACATACCACATTCAACTTATTACAAACCCCTCCATGTTTCTTTCCATATACCTAGAACTCGGGTAAAGATGGCCTTTGTTGGTTCAGTTGATTTCCAATGGCTGGACGGTTTCCCTGTCCTCCGTTGCCTACATTTTGCTTCCTGAAATTAAAATTCCTTCCTGGATGAAACTTCCCTTTCTTCTGATTAAAATTTGGAAACTTCCCTGTTTGTGACTGTCCTTCACTTCCCTCGAACTTTCTTTTCTTACTCTCCTTCTTTTTTTGTGACATTTCACTCTCCATTTCTGCAATCATAGCTTTCTATACCACCGATGCATACGTGTCTAACTCAAATATAGCTACCTTCCCTCTAATCCATGTCTTAAGACCTTGCTGAAATCTCTTGGCTTTCTTCCTGTCTGTGTCCACATAAGATGTCACAAACCTACACAATTCTTCAAACTTACTTTCATAATCTTCTACTGACATATTCCCCTGCTTCAACTCTAGAAATTTCAATTCTATTTGATCCTGAACAAACTGAGGAAAATACTTCTCTAAGAAAAAATCCTTGAATCTATCCCAAGCAGTAACTTCCGTACCTTCCAATGTCTTAACAATCTCCCACCAATAGGTGGCTTCATTCTTCATATAATAACTTGCAAACTCCGTCTTCTGTTCCTCTCTCACCTTGACTAAAGTAAATGACTTCTCTAATTCTTTCAACCAAACCCTTGCTTCAATTGGATCTAAAGAACCCTTGAACCCCGGCAAATTCACCGCCTAAAAAGTCTTAAAAGTTACCTGGGGATTGGCTTGTCTTTTTGTTGTTGAGTCAGGTTAATTGTTTGTGGGACCAAGATCTGAAGAATCTGGGCTACAGTTGGGTCTATAGGATCTTGATTTACATTCTGGTTACTGTTTTCTTGGTTGTTATTGTTGGTTTCTTCATCTGGGTGGTAGAACGAGTGTTTCTTTTGGGAGGCATCTTCTGTAAAGAATCAAACAACTTATTTAGCCTTTAAATCAAATCCATTTTTACAAAAAGTTTTTATAAAACAAAAGTATTTCTTTTTGAAAACAATTTCAGTCGTTGAACTAAGTAAATTGCATGCTTCTTTACAGAATGTAAATAGTCAAGGGAAAGGGTATATATTATCACAAGAGTGTTATAACTGGTGCAGTAAATAAAGTAAGATAAGACATGTATAGTAATGTAAATGACAATACTGGAAAAAAAGGATACTGATATATATATATATATGTCAAAGTTGGTAGTACAAGCGTGAAACGCTTCAGCAAAAATAAAAGTACAACATGCCTACCCACTAGTCAACAAGTCTAGTCTATATATACAAAACAAAAGTCTGCTGATAAACTCTATACCACTAATATACATATAACATCTGTCATAACAACACTATCATCTAGCTCCATGGAAACTATGGTCCCCCAAGCTTCGCAAGCTCCTCTAGAACCCATATGGCCCATTCCATAAGAGCATCTTGGGCGACATACTCACAAGTAGCTCCATGTAGACTAGCCTCAGTTACCCTTCAGAACACATGAATCTCGCTCCTAAGCTCCATTGCCCTCCTCTCGACATCTGTGGTCCTCACAATATGTTGTAGCTCTCGAATCTGTGCCAACAAGGTCTATCATTCCATATGATAGGCCTCAAACTGATGGTATTGAATAGGCTGTGGGGTAAAATGAAAAGATGCGGACATAACTGAATGTCTAGTAGAACCAGAATCAGCAGGTGGGGGTCCTCGAATAGGTGGTCTCACATCAGGGGGTGGTGGAATAGCTCGAAGAGGTGCAGCTGTCACAATAGGAGATAATATAGCTAACACTGGTGGAAGAACATGGTGTGGATCAGATCTAGGTGGGGATGATGGTCCACGAATAGAAGGCTCCCACACCCTATTAGTTTAACTTACAACTGATAATAAAACATTTTTATAAACATACAAAACTCAAAATTAAATCATAAAGCTTCTGCTAGCTCGATTTTCATAACCCCAATTTTTGGAATTTTTGTAATCCTTATGAATAGTAACTTTTTGCTGGTTGTGCTGATAGGAGTACTATTTTTGAAATTCTGAGATCGTATTAGTATTCCATAAGGTAAATGAGCGTATATAAAGGTCGTCAGAATTTGAATTCGAACACTTTGGTTTTTCCCGAAAATCCACCAAATGCCGAAGGAATTACGTATAAGGTAACATGATTAAAAGGATTTCAGTTCAAGGATTATAAGAGAGGATCATTAAAAAAATATAAAATAATAAGACAAGTTTAGGAAAGCCCAAGTAATAAGATCCCGAATATGATATCTCAAATGACAACAAGAACGAGAGTTAAGCGAACCGTAAAATAAATAAGAGACCAAGAATCAAGCTTGTACAAGAAGCAAGTGAATAAAACAAGTGGATTAGAAACAAGGTGACATCATCAAGCCATAAAAGTTTGACAAATGGCAAGGAAGTGACATAAGGAGGATTATGTAAGCATAGTTAAGAGATATTTTGCAAGAATCATTCTTGGCCAAGTGTTTTAACCACTTGATTAACCAAGGTTAGTCCTTAACGAAGCCATTCATCGTATAAATACCACGTTACCAAGCAAGTAAGCATTTTATTTTTCCCCTTTTCATCACATTTGCTCACGGCCAAAACAAGACCAACAACTTAAAACTGCTCTATATCTTTCAATTCTCACTCAAATATTATGTTCTATAGCTCTTTGAAAAGGTATTGTGATGGCCTACAACTCTTGTCCAGATAAGCATGGTAAGATCCTCATTTTTCCAGTTCTTTCAAGTGGACTGATAGTACTTCGAAGTTTCTAACTTATTTCTTGAACTCATTTACAAGTTTGAACATGATAAACATAGATCAAGGCTCTCTTAAGGATTACAGTATCTTTTTAGTGTATTTAAGGATCCAAGGAAGGTATAGTCACCTATCCCTCTTAATTCAGCTTGATTTTTATTATTGAGTTTGATGATAGTTATGTTTTAGTACATGTATGCTTAGATCTATTACCTAGAACCATGATTAAGCATGTTTTAATGGTGGAAACCTTGAGTTGAGGAAAATTGAGTATTAGATGTTTTTGAGTATTAGATAAACTACATTTGATGATGCTTGGGTTGTTATTTGAATGGATGACTCTAACAACTGGGAAATTGCGATTGTTTAATGTCATATTAAATGAATAATTATGTGAATTATGATATTATAAATTATGAATGATCATAAAAGATTATCATTTATGTGCCATATATGTTCTGCGTGGTTTGGGATATTTTTTCGGGTATTTATTACATGTTAAATGGATTTATATTAAAAAGTTATACTATCCAGGTCACGTTTTAATAGCTGATATCTTGTATAGAGAAATTGGCCTTATTTTGCATAATATGTCGTATTTCATATTAATTTTCCGAACATCTAGTTAATTTAGAAAATATTTCATCTCGTAAAAAATGATTTTTCTGGACCCCTACTGGGATGTTAAAGCCCATAAAAATCTTATTTTGATTTTCATAAAATTGTGGGAATATAAAATATTCAATATACTTGCATATTTGGATTATTCATAATTTTTGGGAAATTTTGACATTATATTTATATTTATTGGATTAAAAATTATTTCTCATTAATTAATAATTTTGGGCTAATTATTTTTACTAAATGATATAGTTAGGCCCTAAATAATTTTGGGTGTAATATTTTCATAACTATAAATACAATTTATTTATTATTTCATTATTATTTCATTATAAAAAATAGAATATATATATATATAAATCAGAAATTCTCTCAAAATTAGGGTTCATGTTCTTCATTTTGTGCGAAGATCAAACCGTGATTTTGCAGTGATGTGGAAAGCAATGTAGGTCGTATTTGTAGTCAAATTGAATCTCTGAAAGAGTACAATCAAATTATATCATCAAAAAGTACCTCAGGTTAGTAGATTTTAATTTCAAATTTTAGGGTTCATGGGTAGAATTAGGGCTTTTTGATTAAGGGATTATTGTTTGATTTTGATAATTGATTAAGCTTCTGGATCGAATTTGTAATCGATTGATATATTTAAGTGTATTAAACGATTACCCAAGGTAGTAAACCGAGCTCTTGAAATTTTTAGTTTTTATTTTTCAAATTTCTGGATTGTTCTTCAATTTGTTGATAGTTTTGATCATATGAATAGATAAGAAATGATCTAAGCTTTAAATTGACACCTAAATCATCGCGTTTCATTTAGGAACGAAGGAATTCGTAAATTGGTCGGAACTTTGCAGGTTTGATTCGGATTTTTAGCAGGAGATTACTTCCGGGACTGGCTGATGGTGTTTATTTTACGGATGGACTATAGAAGTGATGTGGATTTAATTAGCATCAAAATCTGACTATAAAACAGGTGTTTTAGGTTCGAATTTGGCCGCCGAACTTCGGCTGGACGTCGGCCGGATTCTGGGAAACCCAGAACTCCGGCGAAGTGTTCGTCCGTCTCTAGCCGCCTTCCACCAGTCTAGACTGCCGTTTGATCTTGTTGAACGAGAAATAAAATCTGAAAATGTTTATTTAGATTTCTTTTTATTAATAATCCAAAAATCATTTTTAAATTCTAAAAAGTGATTTTTAAATTTAAAATCAATTTAGTAATTATTTTAATTAATTAACTAAATTGTTATTAATTATTTATGGATTTAATTAAACAATTAATTCATTTAATTAATTAATTTTATATATAAATGGTTAAATAAAATGTAATTATTATAATTAAATTAAATAATGATTTAAAAATCATTTTAAGCTTTTAAAAATAATATAAAGGTATTTAAAAATTCAATTAATATTATTATTAATTGAATTATTCTTATTTTATTCGTAATAAATAAACCGTTAGTTCGTTTAATACGAAACGAATGCGTCTAGACTAAGAAAAATACTTCGCTTCCAATAAAAATACTTTCGAGAACTAAACCCTTTTGTATCAAAAGTTTGCTTGTTTTGCGAGTCATTCTGAGTCGATTATTGATCGATAAATCATATTTTTTACCAAATTTCAATTTTAAAAGTACTGAGACCTATTTATAACATGATTTGACTAATGTGTTAAATGAATTATGTGTTTACGTGTTATATGAAATATGTGATATGTGCCTTATGTGTTTACGTGTTATGTAAATTGTGAGTCCACATGTCTATTAAATTTCATATGATTAAAAATGATCCTTATCTGCTATTATCGGGTGGGTAGACGATAAGGATAAACGTATGATAGACAATTATATATATTTTTTCGGTTAATTGAAATAGTAGCTTTCATGATAGATACCCGTAGTTCGAGGCATTAAAAGCCAGACAGTGTTAGTAAAGTTAACGCCTAATTATGTGTGGTAATGAGACGAGTGGATACAGAGTAGAGGTGAACATAGAATGGTGATTGAAAGTTAAAAAGCGAAACAACTGAGGCAAGTATTCTCATATCTCCTTGTGATATATTGCAAGTATGTCTTCCCTATTCTAAATTCTGAATAGTTAAATGTTTTTATATTTCACTATAATTACTTTTAATTATGCAAGTACCTTTTTATTTTTGTTCCTTATTATTATTTGTGATCTCTTGAGAAAATACTTATTGTTCAGGATTATTTGCGAATCCTGAATCATGATGTTTTGAAATCAAAATGATTTAATATCAAAATACTCTACGGACTGGATGGTTACGATAAGGCCAGAGATGGACTGGACCCTAAGGGCCGGAGATGGACCAGACCCTTTGTTTATTAGGCCATAATACATGGGTACCCGATGTGATGGTGGGTCTATGCAGACGTGCATAGATTTACGTTATATTCTGACTGATCAACAGAGTATAGTGCCTATGTTGGTTATAGTGTCTAGTCTAATTTATTGTTGATCGCCATTAACGACATTCCTTCTTGGAAAGTTTTATGATTACAAAACCGAACAAAGAATTAATTCAGGAAATGAATCAGGGGAACTATTCGTTGATTTTATTTATCTATGATTCAAGGCTAACAAGGGTCGATGTTTATTTGCTCAACTATTTTAATAAATGAAGATGTTTATAAAATCATTTAAAGATTGTTTCCGGGAGTTCCTTTTTATCATAATACCCGGAAACCAATTATGATACTTTCTGGGAATTTTTGGCTCACTCTTGCTTTGTGAATTCTTATTTCTTTCGGTATCAAATGAGGATAAAACTGAATAGCTTTTAATAGACAACAAAATTGGAGAGATCCCAGCTGCAGAAAGTTGAAGATGTCAGAGTGAATAAGACGAGGAAGTTGTAAAGAGGTAATAAAATTTTATTTAGTTGTTTTAAATTTTAGAAGGTTAGATTCTTGTTTCACACTATAACTTGTAAAAAATCCGGAATTAAGGGGTTATCAGTATATTTGGTTTAATATACAGGTTTATATTGTTTAAAGTTTTAAGTTGGTTGGTGACACACAATCCTGACCCCGGATTTGGGGATGTTACAAGTTGGTATTAGAGCCACAGGTTATTGGTCCCTGAAATAAGAATAGGTAGAAATTAAGATAGGATTAGCAGGTCATACAAGATATGTAAAAACTGAAGTAAACTCATTTTGAGTTTGAGTTAAGATTATCGAATACGATATTGATTATTAAGACACGATGTTGTTAAGATAGGTGCGAGGCGAATATGTTGATGCTATTAGTATATTGAGTACCCAGATTCTATAGTTACGAGGAGTCGACGGCTCGACAGATATCGGGTAAACTACCCTGATTTCTATGTGGTTTTAAATGAATGTGGGATTGATTCTTTCAAGAATTGGTAGAGAAGAGATAAATGAGTTTTAGTATTATTTGTTTTAGTATCGTTTAGTGAAACATAGCTATCAGCCTTTGGCCAAGCGAGTCAAACAGGGAGTTAGAGCTACCAGTTTTGGAGGCACTCTTAATGGTTGACCCTAGATACTTTTGCGAGATGTTCTTGTTATTGTCAGCCATACCTCGGGCATCGCGCAAGGAACGACACATCTACCTTATTAGATATACTTAATATTAACAAGAAGGTACGACTTTATCTACGGATCGAACGTCAAATTGCATTAATTGGTTGTAATTATGACATCAAGGACGATGAAGAAAATATCAAAGATAGTACCAGATGTCAGGAGTTAGAGTTTCGAATAAGATAATGTGCAACGGTAAATGAAGTTTTCGTTGAGTAATGAATGTGAAATGAATACAAGGAGGGATAGAAGATGGACCTTTATGTGGTCGTTTCTTTAATTAGGTACCTTATTAGTGGATTATGAGAATAACAAACAACTCATATAGTAATGACGATCATATATGCGATTTTTGAAATTTTAAACAAGTTTTTGAAAAAGATTTCCTTAACAAAATTTCTAAAAGTTCTTTAAAGAGAATGAGTTTTAAACTCATTTGGTTGTCAAATTACTACTTAAGTTCTTGTTGTTATAATCATTAGACTACCCGAAAGAATACTTGATTTGGACCCATTATTGTCAAATTCAGAGGGTCAAGTAGACCCATTATTATGAAGAAGTTTAAACATGGGGAATTTAATAAGCAAATTATAAAGGAGCCGAATTAATTAAATAAATAAATTACCGAAATTAGGTGGGTAGTGCAATATTAATTATTTAGTAGAATTAATTAATATTAATGATATCATTAGAAGGCCCGACCTAATTTTCTCCTTGATCCCTATTATAGCCTATAAATACTCATTATGCCCCCATGGAGAAGGGTTCCAAAAAATTCTAGGGTTCATGGAGGCTCAACCTTGAAGGATCGAAGGCCACACTTCGTTCAAGGGAGTATATAAATACAATAGAAGATTGTGGATTAGAATCGCTTGTCTTGTAGCGATTAAGGTTAGTTCTCTTTTCAAACTCGAATATTTTCATATCATATAACACAACACCATGATTCAATTGTCCTAACACAGCTAACCCAGCCAGAAAAAATCTAACTAAAGGAAATAGAGGAATCATTTTAAATTCTACATGATTGATGAAGCCCAAAAGACTATTTTTCCACTTACATTCCAAAAAGGGGGAGGCCAACCACTAGCGGGAGGCCAAGACATATATAGAGAGAGATGTTGCAATAAACCGATTAAGGTCCGGTCAATTACTTCGTGGAAAGTACGTACCAAGGTATAAGAGAGAAATGTGAGAACAACTCCCAAGAACTGAATAAAAGATTGGTGATGGCCCCTGTGTTGGCATTGCAGGACGGAAAAGGAGATTTTATGATTTATAGTGATGCATCACACAAGGGATTAGGGTGCGTGCTTATGCAGCACAACAAGGTAATCACTTACGCGTCCAGAAAACTAAAGGAATATGAAATTCGATATCCTACCCATGATCATGAGTTCGCGGCAATAGTTTTGCCTAAGGATTTGGAGGCACTACTTGTTTGGAGAGAAGCGCGAGAATTACGCCGACCATAAGAGCCTCAAGTACGTGTTCACGCAGAAGGAGCTTAACATGCGCCAGAGGAGATGGTTAGAGCTAATCAAGGATTATGATTGTGAGATTCTTTATCATTCGAGGAAGGCGAATGTGGTGGTTGATGCTCTTAGTAGGAAAGAGAGGCTCAAGATGATAATAAATTCGGAAGATCTCATAAGAGATTTTAACAAGATAGAGGAGTGTGTCATCATCAGAGTGCTGGTGACTAATCATGAGATAAAATCCAGGTTTGAAGGCATAAGCGATACATATAATTAATCTCCTTTAAGTTGGGAGTATTCGATGACACTTCGTGTAACGCCTTCCAGACCCGGGGTATAAGTCTGGGGTTACTAGCTAATCATCAAACCTGTACAACTTGTATAACAATTAAGCAGATATATATATATATATCTAAACACCTTAACACTAACCAAGAACTATTTAGGTTAAAGTATGAAAACAAGAACTACTATCTAACTTTATTACAAACCAAATTTAAAATCTTACTACCTCTCTTTATTGCAACCCATTGTCTAACCAGTTTTAAACTAGATTTATCTTTATTCAAATACACACATTAACTATCTACGCTCCACCTGCTTAGGCAACTCAAAGCTTTCTTCCTGATTTAGGATCAACACCTTGGGTATGAGAGGATCACGAGTCTTGACTTGCTTCTTTACCACTCGAGTCCTGATAGGTTTCATTTTCCTTCTTAACTAAAAACAATAAGGTGAATAACAACAAGAAATGGGTGAACCATAAGTTGCTCAACAAGTCCGCAATATATATAAACAATGTTAGAGTAAGTTAAATGAACCGGTAATCTGGTTACATCTGCAGAGATACAACCTCGCAAGAGAAGAATGAAGGCCATTATTGGTGACTATAAATGAACTAAACTGGATATAAGTTCGCACCTATACCCTGCTGATCAGCCACGATATAGTGCAGATCTATATCTCACTATATAGATCCAGTCGGGTCACCAGGCTCTACGGCCCATCTCAAGGATCCGGTTAAATCCCGGTCATTAGGATCAAGTGTAAACTTAATCCAAACGTCATAATCCAGTCCATAGAGGAGCAACCGGAATAATCAGTATGCTTTGATATTTCCAACACCAGAATATATCAATATATCAGCGTAACTATTGGAATATGAATAGAGAATTTAACGGAAATAAAGAAATCAGAAATCGAAATGAAATATGAACGAAAGAATAACAATTATGTATCAGTGTTTATGAATAGGAATCAAAAGTATGCAAGTGTAATAGGAATCTCAACGGGGTATCGTGTGTTTCCCAGATTCCATTCAGTCAAATTCAGGCTAACATAGGTATCGTTTGGTCCTTTTCTCAACGGGGATTGATTCCAAATCAGCTTAACATCTCAAACCCACAATCCAATCATTAGAATCATCTCAGAATCGCAAACTCCGATCAAACCGACTTAAAATCCGGCCAAAAAATGACCTGCTTCATCTGTACATGAAACTCAACGTTCCATAGTGCAAATCAAAGATCAGAACATATACAATCAAAGCCCTATCCTCTATATAACCTCAGCTTTCTCTAAAATCAAACACGATCAAATAAAAATTTACATAAACCCTAGAAATCGAATCAATAGTTCAAGCAATCGTTTGTTAAATTAATTAGCATGAATCAATTGTAAACAACATCAGGAAGCTATCTCTATCATCAAAACATCCTAATAACCCTAGAATCAAAAAGACCCAATGCGGACATAAACCCTAGAATTCGAAAATAAAAAACAATGAATTAAAACATGAAATTGATATTAAAAGCAGAAAGAACAAATCAAAACCTTTGATTTGGATACTCGAGCCACTTGATTTGGTGCATAAATCAGTTCAAAATCCTCGTTTGATTCTTCGACCCGAATTCAAACCCGACCCATTCTTCAGAGAATTTCAGGATTTTTGCAGATTTTTAATAATTAATTAACAATAATTAAAATAAAAATTAACTATTTATAACAGGTAAAATAATAGTCCTAATTAAAATTAAGACCCTAATTATACATCTTTTAAAATTAATTGGCCCCTAATTTTATAATTTTTGAGTATTAAAATTTAATTTTTAAATATTTTATATATACAATATATATGCCAAAAATTCCCAAAAATTGTGAATAATTCAAAAATATAAAGAAATGGTATAAATGAAATTCGTATAATTTTATAAAAATAAAAAATGATTTTTGTCGGGTTTTTAACACCCAATGGAGCCCGGAAAAGTCATTTTTCGCGAGACGAGAAAATTCATAAAATATCAAGATGTTCAAAATAACACGATGGTACAAGCCGTTTGATGAACAATAAAGCCCATTATTTGATTTGAAATATCAGCTATAAAATCATAGTTCAGGTCTTATAACTGTTATACGAAAGCTGTAAGTTCAAAATAAAATATCCGAGAAATACCCTAAAAATACCTAGACGATACAGAATACACATAGCACGTAACAGTTAGGGTTTTATAGCTAATTACACATAAATGACAAATTAAAACACATAATTTATTATAAATACGATATAATACAAGCGTAATTTCCCAGGCGTTACATCCTTTCCCTATTAGTAGGATTCTGTCCTCAGAATCTCGCTAAGAAAGCAAATGGGGATACTTTTCTAACATTTCATTCTCAAGTTCCCAGGTTGACTCTTCAACCATAGGATTTCTTCACAAGACTCACACTAAAGATACAAATTTATTTCTCAACACTTTCTCTTGCCGATCTAGGATTCTTATCGGTTGTTCTATATAAGAGAAATCAGGTTGGATTTCTATCGGCTCATATTCTATTACATGTCTGGAATCTGGATTTTATCTCTTAAGTATTGACACGTGAAACACATTATGGATATATTGCATGTGAGGCCGTAACGCTAATTCATACGCATCTTTTCCGACTTTCTTTTAAGATTTCAAATGGACCAACATATCGGGGCTTCAATTTACCCTTATTGCCAAATCAGGTCAATCCTTTCCATGGTGATATTTTGAGTAATACATGCTCTCCTTCCTGATAGTCCATATCTTTCCTGGCTTGATCCACATATTTGCGTTGTCGATCTTGCGCTGCATCTAGTCATTTTCGAATAAGCTCTATCTTCTCTTTGGTTTGTTGAATCAATTTTGGACCCAAAATTTTGCATTCTCCAATTTCATCCCAATACATAGGTGATCTGCATTTCCTTCCATATAAAGCTTTGTAAGGTGGTATTCCAATGCTTCCGTGATAGCTGTTGTTGTAAGAAAATTTGACTAACGGTAAATGTTTATCCCAGTTGCCCTCGAAATCTATCGCACATACTCGTAACATATCCTCAATGGTTTGGATAGTTTTTTCACTTTGTCTTTCTGTTTGCGGATGATAAGTGGTACTCATATTTAATTTGGTTCTAAGGCATTCTTGAAATTGTCTCCAAAATCTTGAATTGAAATGTAGATCTCGATCAGATACAATAGATATTGGGACTCCATGTCGTATCACAATTTCTTTGAGATATAAGTGCACTAACTTGTCGAGTGAAAATCTTTCATTGATTGGTAGAAAATATGCTGACTTTTTTAGTCTGTCAATGATTACCCAATTTGCATCATGATTCGCTCTAGTCCTTGGAAGTCCAGCCATAAAATTCATTCCTAAATGTTCCCATTTCCATTATGGAATATCCAGTAGTTGTAATAATCCGCTTGGACGTTGATGTTTCGCTTTGACTCGCTGGCATATGTAGCATTTACTTACCCACTCTGCTATTTCTTTCTTCATATTTGGCCACCAAAAAGTTTCTTTCAGATCTCGGTACATTTTCGTGCTTCCGGGATGTATGGAATATTTTGAACTGTAAGCATCTCGTAGTATTTCTTCCTTCAGTTCTAACACATTGGGTATCCAGATTCTTGATGAAAAGCGTATAATTCCTTCATTATCCTTTTGAGTTATGATTTCTTCTCCCGTTAAGTTATCGCCATCTTGATTCATCACTTCTTCTTGACATCTTCGAATCTTCTCCAATAATTCTGGATGGAAAGTCATGGCGTGAATAGCTTCATTGGATTCATTTGGAATACGAATCTCAATTCCCAATTTCTTAAATTCCTTGGCTAATTCTTTAGATGAAATCAACAAATTAAATCTTTCTTTCCGGCTTAGTGCATCTGCCACGATGTTCACTTTTCCTGGATGATAGCTAATTGTAACATCATAGTATTTGATCAACTCTAACCATCGTCGCTGTCTCATGTTAAGTTCCTTCTGTGTAAAGATATACTTTAAACTTTTATGATCCGGGTAGATTTCGCATTTTTCTGCATAAAGATAGTATCTCTAAAGTTTCAGTGCGAATACGATCGCCGCTAATTCTAGATCATGCATAGGATATTTCTGCTCATGAGGTTTCAATTGTCTTGAAGCGTAAGCAATTACATTACCATGTTGCATTAATACACATTCTAGTCTGCGGTATGAAGCGTCGCTATAAATGACGAAATCTCTATGCTCATCTGGTAACACAAGTACCGGTGCAGCTACTAACTAATTCTTCAGTTCTTGAAAACTTTCTTCACACTTATCATCCCATACGAATTTTTCACTTTTTCGAGTCAACTTGGTCAGTGGCGTTGCTATTTTCGCAAAATCTTCGACAAATCTTCTGTAATAACCTGCCAATCCCAAGAAACTTCTAACTTTTGTCTGCGGCTTTGGCCTTTCCCAATTTAGTACGACTTCAATTTTCACTGGATCAACTTTAATTCTGTCTATACTGATGATATGCTCTAGAAATTTTACTTCTTTTAACTAAAATTCGCATTTCGAGAACTTTGCGTAAAGTTGTTCTTTCTTTAGAATTTCTAAAGCAATCCTTAGACGCTCGACATGCTCTTCTTCCGTCTTCGAGTAAATCAAGATGTCATCAATAAATACAATCATAAACTTATCCAAGTACCTCTTAAATATTCTATTCATCAAATTCATGAATGCTGCTAGCGCGTTGGTCAAACCGAATGCCATTACGAGAAATTCATAATGTCCATATCTGGTATAAAAAACAGTTTTAGGAATATCTTCAGCTTTAATCTTCAATTGATGGTATCCCGATCTTAAGTCTATCTTGGAAAACCATGCGGCTCCTTTCAGTTGATCAAACAAATCATCGATTCGTGGTAAAGGATATTTATTCTTGATAATTAACTTATTTAATTCACGATAGTCGATGCATAGTCGCATGATGCCGTCCTTCTTCTTCACTAACAATACCGGTGCACCCCATGGGAATACACTGGGTCTTATGATTCCGCTATCTAGAAGATCTTGCAATTGCGTTGACAATTCTTTCATCTCAATCGGTGTTATCCGATATGGAGCTTTCGAAATTAGTTCTGTACCCGACGCTAAATCAATAATAAATTCATTCTCTCGGTCCGACGGTAATCCTGGAAGTTCATCCGGAAAGATGTCAGGAAATTCACATACCACTGGAATGTCTTCTATCTTAGGACACTAGGCCATAAGTGGGCTACCGTAATGCAAGTATTACAAGGAGCGTTACATTAGTTAAGAGATTTTTGACCTATTGTAACACCTCTCTTGCAGTGTTACAATAGTTATAAAGCAAGTGTTGCGGAGAATTTCCGATGTTGCACAACATGTAACCCAATAACTGGTATTACATTAGATACTTTTTTAATTTTTAAAAATATTAAAATAGAAATATTATCATAAATTAGTAATAAAATTATATCATGGATTATTAATGAATCAAGAATGTAATATACAATATAATATAAATTAAAAAACATATTTATTATGCATTAATTATAAAATTACCTTTTTAGTGTATTATTTGATAAATAATAAATTAATAATTAAAATTAAAAACAAAAAATATAAAAAAATAAAATCCCCCCCTAAAATTTACTAGGTAAAAAGATGGGCGACCCCCTAAAATGAACTAGGTAAAAAGATGGGCGGGTCTTTCCCCCTCAAATGAAAATATATGCGGACTTCAGACAAAACAGATTTAACACGCTCAAACAATCTCTCTCATCTCGACTCTCTCAAATCACTCTCTCTATGGACTGAGAATGATGAATTGAAAAAGAAAGTGGAGATTTGATATTTGAATCCACACACACGCACATGTATGAATCTAAATTAAAGGTTGTTACTAAATTTTTGATTTATTTTGTAGGTTTCGATGGCTTCAAATTGGGGATTTAGACCTTAGTTCTTTCTTAAATACTAATCAATTGAGTGCTTTGTTTGATTGTATATGTATGTGAGTATTTCAATTTATATATATATGAAATGAATTGCAGGCACCTGAGAAAGAGAAGGCACCTCCTCCGTCTTCAAAGCCAGCTAATCTGGATGTGGCAAACAGAAAAAGAAGGTCAAATCTCTCTCTCTCTCTCTGTCTCTCTCTCCCTCCCTCCCTCCCTCCCTCCCTCTCCCTCTCCCCGTCTCTCTCTGCCTCCCTCTACCCCTCTCTCTGTCTCTCTCTCTAATTTAATTAATTTTTATATGTTTATGTTAGCCGTTAGGCATCTCCTGTTGAAAATGTTATGTGTTGAATAAAATTAAGTTATTTGGAAATAGTTTTTTTTAATTATTAATGATTTCTAGTTGAGTATAATTTGACTGTAACATAGTGTTTTGATAATCCTTTGTGTATGAGATTTTGTCGAGAGATTATAATTGAGTGAATTTTACCGAAAGTGAAACTGTTTGATGCTCATTACGGGGCTATGAGAGCTTTAAGGAATACTAGCATCGAGATTATGGTTAGAATTACCAATAAGATGTTAGCAACTCTGGCTTCCATTCCAAAGGCTGCTGAGAAATGGGTGTCAAAAAATGTGACTACTCATTTAGGTGGTAGTGGTGCTAACATCAGGTTGGTCCTTGACTATCTAGTTTGTTATATTTTTTGGCTATTGAATGTTATGTTTATTGTTTAGAAACGAAATTAAAGCTAAATAGCTGTCTAAAGATCTTTAAGAGAACAACAAGAGACATATTAAATCATTGGGGAAGAGGTAAGATTTGAAAACGCTGTAAAATATGCAAACTCTACGCCACTTTGTGTATAGACTATAGACTATAGCCAAGTTTCTATTATAAAAGGATTTTTTTTGTTTTTTATTGATAAGCAGTTGTATTTTGTTTTTTAGAATTCTCTATAGGATTATATAAAGGTTACTTATCAACAAAAATATTGTTCTTAGGCTGAAGTTTGTAAAAACTTTGCCCGATGGAAATGTAAATTGACTATTGAGTAGTATTATAAAACAAAAAGATTAACAAGCAAATATGATAAAAAATGGTTAGTATGAAAAATAAAAATTGTTATTTGTCATATGATACATGAATGTGAACCCCGGTTTATACTAATACATAGCATTTTGTGTCTTTTAATGTTGTAGGTCTGGGATCGTGAGAAGATGTATTGCTAGGAACAGATTCCTACACATGTACTGTTGGCGCATTCCGGCAGTTTGCGATAGTGTTAGGGCGGAAAACACGCGCTAATAATACACGCAAGTATACGCGTTCGCAAGTAATATAGAATACTTTCTAGTTCGTTTGCATAGAGACTCAGATTAATTATGTTCAATTAACACTTACTCACCAATGTATGATTACTTCTCAATGTTAAGACAATAACACGTAGAATTGATTAACTAATTATTAACTAGAATTACCTACGAGAATTAACCACTTAATTGACACTTGAATTAATAATAGTAAACACACATGAGATCATAACTTCATTACTACTTCCTTCAATAGTTATTGTTATTACCCTTAGCATGTAACGGTGATGAAATTAATCGAACAACACGAAACTGATAAAAGCCAACTTTTGTTGTACTAATACCATTCTATCAAACATCCACAATTAAGATAGAAGTTGAATAGTCATCAATTATGTTGAGACCCTATATATCTACAAAATTTGACAACATAATGATTTAAGCACAAGTTATTCCTTATGATTACACAGGGCAAGTAAAACGGTTAGAGTTACCCACTAATCATGCATACACATACATGAACCTATGCTAGCATGGCAAGTTCTAAACCTCAAGATCCACCGTCGCTTCACAAGAGATTAACACCCCATCTTATATGTTCGCGACGCACATAAGACGAATAAGCACAACCAATACTAGATATCATACAATCATCACACACTAAGGTATTAAACAACTAACTAAAGAATTCCATAGTAAATCCGTTACGACCCCATTATCACGATTAGCCCATGATTGAACTCATTGTCACCATGGGTTCATATGAAAACATGATAATAACACACGAGAATAACTAATAAAACTACTTATATTAAACCAGAGTACATCATAAGAGTAAATAGGTTCAAAGCAAAGAAAACTAGAATCCACTGTTACAACGAATAAAAGAATCACATGAAAAAATGCTTCCTCTTCGTTGCGATGTGCTAAAACGGTCTTCTTCCTTATCTCCTTGCTCCTCGATTGATACTACGATTCAACACACGTGAAACGTCTCTAAAAACTACTTATATAGAAGCCCCACAAAACCCAGCCATCTAAGAAGTCAGAAGTCCAGCAGAACAAGAACTCTAAAAATCAGATTCTAAATTCGCACCCCTGAGCAGCCGCTCAGCAATCCTGAGCGGGCGCTCAGCTTCCTGAGTGGCCGCGACTAGGCTGAGTGGGCGCCCAGAACCTCTCTGGAAAATTCTTTATTTTGCTCCCGTTCTTCGCTGCATTCTGCTCCTAACTTCCCACTTGCAATGCCAAGCACATACTAAGGCTTATTCTTGATGAAATCTCCCCACAAATGCAAGTAATACCCTGAAATGCACAAAAACTAGAAAAACGCATCAAATACACAAAATACTTGATTTCAAGACATCAATTCAAGCCATTATAAGACGTTCTAAGTGGTATAAAATGCCACTTTTCAATGAGGTATTGGTAATACTGATGTTGGTTTTGTACTGGGCACGAGAAAGCTTTTGCTCAAGGTTTCTAAATGAAAACTCTACCTTTCTTTCTTTTTCTGCTTGCCAGTTTTCTACTCTATTTATGTTCTTCCTTTTTTAAGGATTAGTTATTTTATAGTTGAGAAACTATTATCAATACACAACAATTCCAATTTCTTTTTA
This sequence comes from Apium graveolens, assembly GCF_009905375.1. Taxonomy (NCBI): domain Eukaryota; kingdom Viridiplantae; phylum Streptophyta; class Magnoliopsida; order Apiales; family Apiaceae; genus Apium; species Apium graveolens. The sequence goes on along the minus strand of NC_133648.1, from coordinate 155,187,320 downwards.
CCTGATTACAAGATTACACTCTAATGTCTCTTGCTTTCACAGACTTTTGGTGCACATAGAAACTAGCACGAAGAGTGTACCAAAAGCAAATGGTAAGATATATCTGGAATATCTTTTATCTACCCATTATTTGTGTGGTTTGTGGCATTTTTTTAAGAAAAATGTGGAATCCACAGCTCTTCATGTTCTTGTCATAAGCTTAGCTATTGTTTGGTCTAATAGCTGATAATGCTGGTGAAATTGGAGAGATGAGTCAGCAGGTAACATGTTGGGTTGAGGAATAAATGTGGAGAAAATATCCATGTTATTATTACTTACTTGTATAGTTTATTTTTGCAGCCTGAAAGTGTTCGAGAAATCACTGATATCCTTGAGGTAATTTCCATCAAACTTGGTTGGTTCTGCTAATGTTCCATGCGCTTTTCTTACTTTACTCTTTTAGGTTTCCTAAATCATGTTAAATAGGGCTCTTTTTTATTTCCTTCTTAGTTGCTTAGTTTGATTGTTTTGTTTACATTTGTTAGCAGATAATTTAATTATAATAGATTGTAAGTTACATCTTAGCTATATGCATGTTTGTGTGGAAAAAAGGTTATCAGCGTGTGTAAGAATCAAGGCTGTCTGCATGTGTAAGAATCAAGGCTATGTGTTTGTGTGAATCAGGTTACGGGCCCTGTCAAGTTTGACTTGGTTTCTGCAAAAAAAACCGGAATAACAAAGTTACCTGAATCAGACGCAACCATTCTTACATATATAACCTTACCATTTTTTGAGAAGCCTCTCATATCATATAGAGTGTCGAACCACAACAAACATCCACTTTCACCTCTTCTAACATCTATATCATGTAATAGATGCTTTTCGGTTTTATCCATTTGTTTGAATATGCATATATGTGACCATGTCTTGTATCAATATGAACATGTTAGGGGTGTAAGACCAATGCCTCTCATGGAAATGGCGAGTTTACTGAATAGTTACCACTTAAGGAATTATCCAGGACTGGTGAGTGTCTACAATACTAAAATTTCTGTTGATTTACACACTTCTCTGACTTACCGATTTTTTTGATAACATTTATTTTTGACTTTTCAATTTCATTGTCATGCACTGCTTTTAGATTCACAACACCTTTTTTGACTTTCCGATTACAGTAATTCTGAGTGACATAACTGAATTTTTTGCTAACGTGGTCGCCTTTTATCTTCCTTATTACAGTATCGAGAGATATTTTCTCTCAAATCATAGACACGACGTCTCAACATAAACTGCTTGCTAGACTTCTCAACACAAACCATAGACAAAGTTAAATTATTTTGGCGTTGTTGTTGGCGTTGGGATGAGACTATTTGTAGTACTTTGGTCGTCGTTGGCGTTGGAGATGGTTTGGAGAATGTACTGTTATGTAGTTGTTTGGTTTGCAGAGCTGAGACTCTTATGTACGCAGATTTGATGTTTTTGTTGATTATGGATTGTTCTAAAAATAAACCTTATATTTCAAAAATGTTTAGAATACCTGTTATATTTGCTTGTTCTAGTGTAACATTGGTTTACATGTAATGTTATATTATATATGTTATTAGTGCTACAGTAGATAAAAAAACTGTTACAATACACTTATTCCAGTGTTGCCTAACTAAAAAAATGATGTTACAACAGATAAAATCTACTGTTACAATATGTTATGTGGGACCCACAAGGTGGGGTCCAGATGGCCCCAGCTAGGGGCCCATGTGGGCCCTACCTGTGGGGTCCACGTAACCTTTGGGGTCCCACTTATGCAATCTTGATCAAGCTATTTTATCACTCATTTTGTGTTACATTTGGGCATGTTAGTGTTACAGTAGGTGCCTATTGTAACATTTTCCTCTCTGTTATAATAGATCAGTGAAGTGTTACATTAGGGTGTCTATTGTAATGCTCGTATACGTAACACCCCTGGTGTTACAATAGACCTATTGTAACGCTTTTGGGGCCTACTGTAACACCATTTAGGCATTACAATTGCCCATCTATGGCGTAGTGGGACTTTCCTTTTCTGTATTTATTATATAAGCTATATAAATTTCACATCCCTGTCATAGCAATCGCTTGGTCTGCATTATGGTCAGGAATTTCTTCTACTATTTCTCGTCTCTGAACATTACCATTGCATTTTTCTCAGTATGCAATTACACTTTCTTATTCGCGCAATCGACCTGAGCATTATGACAAGCTAACCAATTCATTCCCAAAATAACATCGAACTCTCCTAACTTGATAAGAATCAAGTCCACAAATAAATGATGTCCGGCTATACTGATATCGCACTTGGGGCATACTCGATCTACAGTAACTTGGTTGTCATTCACTAATTTTATAACTAATGTCTCACCCAACCATTCAAATTCACAACATATCTTATCAATGAATTCTTCAGAAATAAAAGATTGTGTGGCTCCAAAATCAATCAATACTTTGGCATTTACTGAGTTCACCGAAAGCGTACCTGCAATCATACTAGGATTCTGCACAGCTCCTTTCATGGTCATGTTAAAAATTCTTGTTCTGGGCTGATTATGCTTTGGTGGAGGAGGTAATGCCAACACTTTAGTAATACTAGCGGCCATAGCCGTTCCTCTGCAATTCCTAGCTATATGTCTTTTCTTTCTACACTGGAAATAAGTAACTTCTGTTCTTCCCACTCATTGGACTAGTGTCCTTTCTGTTTGCATCTGAAGCATGTCATATTTGCCTTGATACAAACACCCGTATGTTTCTGACCACACGTCTTGCAGTACGACACTGGGGGTCTGATAACTCCCTGCTGGTTGAGAGCTTGGAAACGATTACCTGCTCTCTAGTTGCCTTGTCCTGCCCTTTTGAAATTCATATTTGTCCAGGCTTGAAATCCCGGCTTTCAGCTAGAATGGTTCTAAAAACTTTGTTGTCCTTTTTCCTTTTGGGACCTTTCACTTTCTCCTTCAATGATCATGGCTTTCTGGACCACGATGGTGTAAGTTGTCAATTCAAAAATTGCAACTCGGCTGCGAATCCATGGTTGTAATCCCTGTTGGAACCTTTGAGCTCGTTTCTCTTCGGTATCAACTTGTTCTGGAACAAACCTAGCCAATTAAGTAAACTTGGCTTCATATTCTGTCACGGACATATTCCCTGCTTCAATTCTAAGAACTTAATATCCATCTAGTTCTTCACATAGCGAGGAAAATGTTTCTCCAGAAATAACTCTTTAAACCTATCCCATGTCACAATATCTTCACCCTCTAAGGCTTTTGTTACGACCGGCATTTTATGTAATATTATTTGTGAATTTGGTATAATATTAAGTCAAATGAAAATATATTCAATGATTGTACATTTGTGTGAGTGAAAATTTCTGCATTATAAATTTGCTTTGGGTAGTATATGATTTTTCAAAGCAAGAGTTTATTTAATTTCTTTATTTTTGATTTATAAGGAATATTCTAAGCTTTGGAAAAATCTTCTTTTAAAAGGCATTTTGTTCACAAATTTTGAAAATGATTTTATAAAGTCTCTAAAAATACAAGTTAATTTATGGTATAAATTTTATAATTTTTGAACTTGTATTTTATTTTATAAAAATAAATCATTATAAATTTTAGTTGTCATATTTACCAAATTACATGAATAACCTTGCATGCAAACTCTCTTCTATTTAATCAAAGGGCAAAGAAGACATTCTCAACCCCACTAACTCACATTTTGCTAACCAATTTACCCCTTTACCCTTGCATGCAAATCTACCTAACTATATTGGAGGGTTATTCTTGTAAAATCTCAAACCCACTCACATTATAGTCAAATCAATGCATAAAAACAAGTCCAAGAAGTGATCATCACCTCACTTCACCCCACCACTTCACTCTCTTCTCCCTCCCTCCTCCCTCACCTCTCGGTTTTTCCCCTCCCCTCTCGGCAACCACCAAAACCGAGCCCCATCCCCTTCTTTCTTCAACTCTTACTCAAACAATCATCTTATATCCAAGTAATTTTACTCCCTATATGTTATTCTTATATATATTTCAAAAGTTTAGAGTGAAAAACCTATGTTTTGACCTTGCATGGTGATGTTTTTGTTAAACTCAAAGTGAACCTCTTTAATTCTTGTGAATCTAAGGCTTTCACCATGAGATATAGTATCATAGGGTCAAGAATGGCTAGACATAAGAGAGTTACACTTATGAAATGTTGTTCTTACCCTAATCCATTCGGCCATGACTTGATAGGAGCCGAATGGATGGTGTTTTGTTGCCTTGTTACATTTTTGTGTATTTTGTGATGATAACGTGAATTTTATAGTAAAAGCTTGATAAAACCCTTTTGCATGCTAGTTGATCATTTAGTGGTAATCCATGTTAGGCTTTCATGTTGAATTATGATAAAAATTTATTTGGAAATCATGTTGCTTTGGCTTGAAAGATCCGAAAGCATGCATGCATGTAAATCACTTTTGATTTTTTTTTGGAAGTTTTGATCATTTAGATTCATGATGTTAGTGAGCCTTAATTTCAGTAGGAATAATGTATTAATATTGATTTATACTTCTTATTGCATGGTAATAATTCGTGGTTATCTATTATAAAAAAAAAATATATCTTGTTGCTTCAAGAGCATAAAGGTTTGTGATTTGTAAAGAGTAGTCTCTTTTGTTTTGCCATAGTTGCACCTTAGGTAAGGATGATCTCACCAAGGTTATTTTGAGAAAAAGGGAGTTAGTTCAGTAGAATACCATGTATAAGTCTTTGTTTAAGTTTTGAGTTGTTGTTAGATAAGTTTGTCAAGTCAAAAGCCTTGGAAAAATGAGAGTTATAGTTTCTGCAGAAAAATCAGTTTAGTACCCTGAGGTTTAGAGTGAGTTTTGACCATGTCATTGATGTGCACTTTGAGGCCCAAGCTACCAGAAGTTATTATGGGGAGTATATAATAGGTTTTAGGAGTTGGTTGGAGGTTTGCATGTCATTTGGTTAGGTGCACAAGTAGAATAACAAAATCTGTCCAGCAGGGGACAGTTTTGTTGCAACTTAGAAATAGGGAGATTTGGCCATGTCATGGGTAGGCCCTCATTAGGCCCAATTGGGCCTTAGTTAGAGGGTATGTCAGAGAAGTTTTTCTAACCATAGTTCATAGGATATGAGCTAGAACCATGTGTCACAAGTTAATTCAAGTCAGGGCATTTTCTGCCCAGAAAAACAGGGGAACCTTGGACTTTTAGCTTAGGCCCAAGAAGGCCCAAGCCAGGCCTTTGAGCCACATCAAGCTTGTGAGATGCCCTTAGGTCAGCAGAGTCTTGTGTAAAAATTTTGAAGAAAAACTTGTAGTTTAAGAGTGTCTAATGCACTCAAGAAACCTTAGTTACCATTCTGAAATTTGCACCAGTGAGCACTTTCACTTATCACATAGCTTTAGAACACTTAGAAGTGAGTATTAGGTCGACCACCATAGTTATAAGATAGTATAAGGTCAGTAGAGCAAAAGGCACAAGTGAGGGTCAATAGGTTTTGGATAATTTAGGAAAGGCACATTGAGTTAGGAAGCCCAAATTTGAAGACTTTGTTTAGTTAGTGACCAAGTGACTTAAGTGGTGAGTCGAGATCATCCAAGCCTAGTGTGGCATTATGGTGTATATGATGTTATTTGGTATTAATATACGATATGTGATTATGTGGCTACGTGTGTACATTTGGAAATATAATGGTGGATATGAATTAAGTGTGTATAGGCCTAAGTGCCATCCATGTTTAATTTTGGGTTGTAAATAGGTTAAGATGGTAAGAATATATTATAATGAGGATTATTATTATTTATGTAGGATCTCGAGACGAGGGAAAACTTGCCATAAAAGTCGAGTGAAGCTCCAGTTGTTGCTCCTACCAGTCAGACCAGACCAGTCTATCTCAAGGCAAGTGATTCAACTTGACCTTCGTATTTACTGTAAACAGTTCATATATATATCGATGCAATTATCCTGAGTCATTTTGATATATTTAAATCAAGCGTATCTTTTGTTTATCTTTGAGTTACATAGAGATGCCATGAACCCTCGAGTACGTATTGCAAGTAGTTCAAAAGTCTTTCATGATAGTTTAATGCCATGATAAAAATGAAGAGTTGATAACTTTCTTGATTGATCCTCTTGATTAACATGTTGATGTTTCCTATGCATTGATATCTCATCCTGATACTTGAACCCCTATAGAACCTTACTTTGAATTCTGATAGTCAGATACTTCCCAGCTTGATTCCTCATTAATTGATACCCTCTTTCTTATCCTAAAGCTTGAAAATTCTGATATACCCTGAGCTAAAAATCATTCTTCATACCTTAACACCCTTAATATTCATGAAGCTTACATTCTTAATGATCCAGCACTTGAACCTTGATGAGAAACCATTACTTTGAGCCCAAATTGGCATTACCCTTCATATTATCCATTAGCCTCACTAAATCCTCTTGTCCAATCTTTGATATATGAAAACCATTCAATTACTTGAATATAGAATAGTTCTGTGAATCATGGCTCTGATATTCAGTACCTTGTTTCCCGTATTTCGAGTTGATCTATAATTCCTTAATAAAAATATTTACTGTTAAAAGAGATTTTGTTACAATTCGGCATCAGCTTTTGAAATAAATAAAATGTGGATTTTCAGTCCCAAAGGGGGATAAATGTTTTCTTGAATGGTGGATCTGGACTGAGACGCGAGTCCTTTCCACACTTATATTAGGCTTAAAAGTTGCCTAGGGATTCCCAATAATGTTTTAGAACCCAGCGAGGTTCGGGATTACTTCGCGGCTGATCACCGGCTGTAATCCGTAGCGTCATAAAATGATTTTGATTAAGAATGATTTTAAAATTTGTTTTGATGCAAGCAAAATGATGCCAACTCACATAAGTTTTATCTCTCGTTATCATTGATTATGTCTTTCCATTGTCATTCCTAAAGGTATATCTCGATTTATGTTTTGCATTGTACTGTTAGCACTTGTTGAGCTTTTGGCTCACTTCTTGCTTTACCCTGATATTACAGCTAGCAGCTATGGTTAGATTCAAGCAGACTGCCCGTAAGACCTGTGATGCTGATGCTTATGTTCGAGCTCAGGTAGAATAAGTAATAATAGCTGTGAGGATTCGGTATTTGTAATCAGATGTAATAGCTGGTAGTGATGGGCTGTTCCAAACCCTAAACTGTAAGATCTTGGATTGGTTGTGTATCCTTCATTAAAATGATGTAATAACTATATTTATTTCGCTATTTAAGTTGGGGGTGTGACAGGTTTTGGTATCAGAGCTACGGTTTAGAGTCCCTGGACAGCCCAAATAGGTTATAGGATTTGTGTGTAGGTTATAGATATTATGCGAGAGAGTAGGTTAAGTAAATTATTATTAATACTCCTCTTATTGGTTGTCAGCAAAGGGCGCATTCCTCGTCATCCTCTGGGTCGGACGACACTATTGCTTTCTCCGTGTATGCTGAGTTGAGGCGCGAGTTCGACATGCTTCAGGGCAAGTACGACCGACTGATAGACCGACTTAAGAACGTGTATCCGGACAGCCGAAACTACGAAGGGAAGCCCAAGGAGCAGATGACTGCGAGACTTGAGACCTTGGTTCAGTACGTCAACACTAAGCTTGAGGAGATGCCAGCGCACCGGGACCGTACCGGCCAGTATGTCATTCAGATGGTGGCGGATGAGCTCCAGAGCATTGTGAAGACGCTTCGAGAGGAAAAGACTACCAAACCCCGTTCAGATGGAGTGGAGCCTTAGTTCTTTCCATTTACCTTTCATGTTGTTGTACTATCAGACTCTATGGAATCCCCAGTTGTTTCCGTCTTTCCTTTAAATAAGCCTGTTATTCCTAGAATCAGACTATGTCCCAATCCTATGTATTGTGACCTTTAAAATTTTAATAATTATGTGCTATTGTTCCATTTGCTCTCAACTGTTATTTTATGTTTTTATCATCATATCTGCTTAATTTGGAAACTTGACCCCATATGTAAATGAAAATGCCATGCGATACCCTCGAATCATTTTATCATTCATATCTGTTTTGACACAACTCTTATTTCAGGATCATGCCTCCCAAAAAGAAGAACCCAACAACCACCTTCACCACAGACCCAAATATTCTTCGACTACTGGAAACCTTGCAACAGCAAACCAATGCTATAGCTCAACAACAACTAACTCTTCAACAACGAATTGAAAACCAAGATAACCGTGAGCCACACCAACCACCTGAACCACCAGTACCACCTAGACAAATTGTCACTTTCAAAGCTTTTCAGAATGTGAATCCACCTGTATTTCATGATACCACTGATCCAGTGATAGCAAACACATGGATCAAGGAGATGGAAAGGGCTTTTGAGTTGGTACAGTTAGGAGACGATCAGAAGACGCTGTATGCCACTTACTTCTTGAAGGGAGAAGTCACCTATTGGTGGGAATCAGTAAAAGCTATGGAAGTCACTCAGCAGGTTTCTTGGGAGAGATTTAAAAAGTTATTTCTGGACAAGTATTACCCTAAGTACATGCAGAATCAGATGGAGCTAAAATTTCTTGAGTTGAAGCAAGGGAACATGACTGTATTGGAGTATGAGAAGAAGTTCACTGAGTTGTCAAGGTTTGTGACAAAGTATACCAGCACCGAGGAGGAAAAAGCAAAGAAATTTCAGCAAGGATTGGAGCCTTGGATCAGAGATAGGGTGGCTATGTTTGAGCTTGAAACTTATGCGGGAGTAGTACAGAAAGCTGCTCTGATTGAGAATAATGGGATGCAGTCAAGGAAAGAGAGGGATAACAAGAAGAGGAAGGTTCCATTTTATGGAGAAAAGTCTGAAGCTGGAAGTTCGCAAGATCGGAATGTAAAGAGGATTGGTTTCCAGAAGGGCGGAAATTTTCAAAGGAAGGGAAATTTGGGCAAAAGGCAAGAATCAAAAGGGAACAATCAGGCAAGCCAAGGGCAAGTTGGAGAAAACAGGTTCCAGAGGCCAGAATGCAAGCACTGTGGAAGAAGGCACCCCGGAGTATGCAATAAGCTGAGTATGACCTGTTATAGGTGCAATCAGAAGGGACATTTGGCAAACGAGTGCAAGATGCCGAAGCCAGGAGTTACGTGCTACAAGTGTGGGAAGACTGGACACATGGCTAGGGAGTGTAAGGCAACAGGACCAGTCAGAGCTCTGATGAACGTGGCAAGTACCAGTGCAAGCGTACCAGCTGAGGTATTGGCATTACCTCCACCACCCGCACCAACCCCACAAGCAACAGCAAGGACATTTGATCTAAAGATGAAAGATGCTGTTCAGAATTCTGAGGTGATAGCAGGTACACTTTTACTCAATAATGTCAAAGCTAAAGTATTGATTGATTCGGGAGCAACAAGATCTTTCATATCAGAATCTTTTGTTGATAAGCTCCAATGTGATAAAACGGTTATGAGTGAGGTAGTAAATGTGGTAATTGCGAACCAAGAGAAGATTCCTGTGAATCAATTTTGTCCAAAATGTGAGATTGATATTTCGGGATATAAGTTCTCAGCCGACTTGATACTCTTCAAGCTGGGAGAGTTTGATATAATTTTAGGAATGGATTGGTTAGGAGAGAATAGCGCTCAGATAAATTGTAAGACCAAGAGAGTGTATTTAAAGACGAAGAGTGGAGAGAAGGTAGTATTTAAGGGGCAGAGGCAAGAGCAACTATTTCTTACAATTATTCAGGCTAAGAAGTTACTTAGAAAAGGTTGTGAGTCGTTCCTAGCATATGTAGTGGATTCAGAGAGAGGCAGCCCTAGCATGGAAGATATTCCTGTAGTTAATGAGTTCCCCGATGTGTTTCCCGACGAACTACCAGGCTTACCACCAGATCGACAAATTGAGTTCGAGATCAACCTTGCTCCAGGCACGGAACCAGTTTCAAAGGCTCCGTATAGGATGGCACCAGCAGAAATGAAAGAGTTGGCGAGCCAGCTACAAGAATTATTGGATAAGGGAGTGATACGACCAAGTACGTCGCCATGAGGAGCACCTGTTCTCTTTGTGAAGAAGAAAGATGGGAGTATGCGTCTATGCATAGATTACCGGGAGTTGAATAAAGTAACGATCAAGAACCGCTACCCGCTACCAAGGATAGATGACCTTTTTGATCAGTTAAAGGGAGCAAAATGCTTTTCGAAGATTGATTTGAGATCGGGATACCATCAATTAAAGATCAAGGAAGAAGATATTCCCAAGACCGCATTTAGGACCAGATATGGGCATTATGAATTCCTAGTAATGCCGTTTGGATTGACCAACGCTCCGGCCGCATTTATGGATCTGATGAATCGAGTATTTAAGAAGTATTTGGATAAATTTATCGTGGTATTTATTGATGACATCCTTATTTATTCTAAGTCGGAAGAAGAACATAAGCAGCACCTCTGGATAGCATTGGAGATACTCCGACAAGAGAAGTTGTATGCCAAGTTTACCAAATGTGAGTTTTGGTTAAAGGAAGTTCAATTTTTGGGGCATGTTATTGGAAATGAGGGAGTTAAAGTGGATCCGGCGAAGATTGAGGCAGTTATGAGTTGGGAGAGGCCAAAGACTCCTACGAAAGTGCGAAATTTTCTAGGATTGGCCGGATACAATAGAAGATTCGTCAAGGATTTCTCGAAGATCGCCACGCCATTGACCAAGTTAACCAGAAAGAATCAAAAGTTTGAATGGAGTGCAGAATGTGAAAATAGCTTTCAAGAGTTAAAACAGAAGTTGGTAACAGCTCCGGTGTTGGTACTTCCAGATGATCAAGGGAATTTTGTAATATTCAGCGACGCTTCACATAAGGGTTTGGGTTGTGTGTTGATGCAACACAGTAAGGTAATAGCATATGCGTCAAGACAGTTGAAGCCGCACGAGTTAAAGTATCTGATACATGACTTGGAACTAGCCGCCATAGTGTTCGCACTCAAGATTTGGAGACACTATCTCTATGGAGAGAAGTGTGAAATCTACACGGATCACAAGAGTTTAAAGTACATTTTTACTCAGAAAGAGCTCAATATGAGGCAAAGGAGATGGCTGGAATTGATCAAGGACTATGACTGTTCGATAAATTACCATCCTGGAAAGGCGAATGTAGTGGCCGATGCGCTGAGTCGGAAGGAGAGATTGAATATGATGATAACATCAAAAGAGTTATCTGAAGAAATCGGAAAATTGGAATTGGAACTTTGTGCTTATGGGAAAGTCAAAGAAGTTTGTCGTGCAATGACCTTTCAGCCAACACTAATGGAAAAGATAAAGAAGTGTCAAGAGGAAGTAATGGAAAAAGAGAAAAATCAGTTATCTGGAGAAGAGATTAATACTAAAAGGGATGAGCAAGGAATACTAAGGTTTTCATCCAGAATATGGATTCCTCATGTACCTGAATTAAAGAATAAGATCCTCCGTGAAGCCCACCATTCGAAATTTTCAATCCACCCGGGAAGCACCAAGATGTATCAAGACTTAAAGAAGAACTTTTGGTGGCCAAATATGAAGCGAGACGTGGCAGAATGGGTTGCGAAGTGCTATACTTGTCAGAAAGTAAAGGCAGAACATCAACGACCAAGCGGATTAATTCAGCCCCTGAAGATTCCAGAATGGAAATGGGAAAATATCGCTATGGACTTTATAGTAGGACTACCGCGAACAAAATCCGGACATGACGCAATATGGGTTATAATTGATCGTCTTACGAAGTCGGCGCATTTCCTTCCAATAAATGAGAAGTCGTCACTGGACAAGTTGGTTCATCTGTATGTGCACGAAATCGTATTAAGGCATGGAGTACCCGTATCAATAGTTTCAGACAGAGATCCCCGATTTAACTCGAGATTCTGGAAGCAATTCCAGGAATGTCTTGGCACGAAGTTGAATATGAGCACGGCGTATCACCCGCAGACTGATGGTCAGAGCGAAAGGACGATTCAAACAATCGAAGACATGTTGCGCAGTTGTGCAATCGATTTTGCAGGAAGTTGGGACGACCACCTGCCATTGATTGAATTCTCATATAACAACAGCTATCATTCCAGTATCGGCATGCCACCATATGAAGCTTTGTACGGGCGAAAATGTAGATCACCAACAAGTTGGGATGAAGTAGGAGAAGGAAGAATTCTCGGCTCAGAATTGGTACAACAGTTGCATGACTCAGTCAAGTTAATTCAGAAAAGGTAGCTTGCTGCTCAAGATAGACAAAGGAAGTATGCGGATCCAGCTCGTAAGGATGTTCAATTCCATATTGGCGAAGCTGTGTTGCTAAAGGTGTCACCTAGGAAAGGGTTGATGAGATATGGCAAGAAAGGAAAGTTAGCACCTAGATACATAGGTCCTTTTGAGATTTTGAGTCAAGTAGGAAATGTGGCCTACGAGTTGGCCTTACCACCTCAGTATCGGCATGTGCATAATGTGTTCCATGTGTCGTTACTTAAGAAATATAATCCTGACACTAGCCATGTGATAGAATATGAACCCGTAGAAATTCAGGCAGACCTGTCATTTGTGGAGCAACCGGTTAAAATACTCGACTGGCAAGTAAAGAGTCTTAGAAATAAGTCAATAAAGTTAGTAAAAGTACTTTGGAGGAACCCTAAGGTCGAAGAGTCGACTTGGGAGTTAGAGTCTGATATGCGTTCCCGGTATCCTCATCTGTTCTCTTAGATTCTGGGGACAGAATCCCTTAAGGGGGAGAGGATGTTACGACCGGCATTTTATGTAATATTATTTGTGAATTTGGTATAATATTAAGTCAAATGAAAATATATTAAATGATTGTACATTTGTGTGAGTGAAAATTTCTGCATTATAAATTTGCTTTGGGTAGTATATGATTTTTCAAAGCAAGAGTTTATTTAATTTCTTTATTTTTGATTTATAAGGAATATTCTAAGCTTTGGAAAAATCTTCTTTTAAAAGGCATTTTGTTCACAAATTTTGAAAATGATTTTATAAAGTCTCTAAAAATACAAGTTAATTTATGGTATAAATTTTATAATTTTTGAACTTGTATTTTATTTTATAAAAATAAATCATTATAAATTTTAGTTGTCATATTTACCAAATTACATGAATAACCTTGCATGCAAACTCTCTTCTATTTAATCAAAGGGCAAAGAAGACATTCTCAACCCCACTAACTCACATTTTGCTAACCAATTTACCCCTTTACCCTTGCATGCAAATCTACCTAACTATATTGGAGGGTTATTCTTGTAAAATCTCAAACCCACTCACATTATAGTCAAATCAATGCATAAAAACAAGTCCAAGAAGTGATCATCACCTCACTTCACCCCACCACTTCACTCTCTTCTCCCTCCCTCCTCCCTCACCTCTCGGTTTTTCCCCTCCCCTCTCGGCAACCACCAAAACCGAGCCCCATCCCCTTCTTTCTTCAACTCTCACTCAAACAATCATCTTATATCCAAGTAATTTTACTCCCTATATGTTATTCTTATATATATTTCAAAAGTTTAGAGTGAAAAACCTATGTTTTGACCTTGCATGGTGATGTTTTTGTTAAACTCAAAGTGAACCTCTTTGATTCTTGTGAATCTAAGGCTTTCACCATGAGATATAGTATCATAGGGTCAAGAATGGCTAGACATAAGAGAGTTACACTTATGAAATGTTGTTCTTACCCTAATCCATTCGGCCATGACTTGATAGGAGCCGAATGGATGGTGTTTTGTTGCCTTGTTACATTTTTGTGTATTTTGTGATGATAACGTGAATTTTATAGTAAAAGCTTGATAAAACCCTTTTGCATGCTAGTTGATCATTTAGTGGTAATCCATGTTAGGCTTGCATGTTGAATTATGATAAAAATTTATTTGGAAATCATGTTGATTTGGCTTGAAAGATCCGAAAGCATGCATGCATGTAAATCACTTTTGATTTTTTTTTGGAAGTTTTGATCATTTAGATTCATGATGTTAGTGAGCCTTAATTTCAGTAGGAATAATGTATTAATATTAATTTATACTTCTTATTGCATGGTAATAATTCGTGGTTATCTATTATAAAAAAAATATATATCTTGTTGCTTCAAGAGCATAAAGGTTTGTGATTTGTAAAGAGTAGTCTCTTTTGTTTTGCCATAGTTGCACCTTAGGTAAGGATGATCTCACCAAGGTTATTTTGAGAAAAAGGGAGTTAGTTCAGTAGAATACCATGTATAAGTCTTTGTTTAAGTTTTGAGTTGTTGTTAGATAAGTTTGTCAAGTCAAAAGCCTTGGAAAAATGAGAGTTATAGTTTCTGCAGAAAAATCAGTTTAGTACCCTGAGGTTTAGAGTGAGTTTTGACCATGTCATTGATGTGCACTTTGAGGCCCAAGCTACCAGAAGTTAGTACGGGGAGTATATAATAGGTTTTAGGAGTTGGTTGGAGGTTTGCATGTCATTTGGTTAGGTGCACAAGTAGAATAACAAAATCTGTCCAGCAGGGGACAGTTTTGTTGCAACTTAGAAATAGGGAGATTTGGCCATGTCATGGGTAGGCCCTCATTAGGCCCAATTGGGCCTTAGTTAGAGGGTATGTCAGAGAAGGTTTTCCAACCATAGTTCATAGGATATGAGCTAGAACCATGTGTCACAAGTTAATTCAAGTCAGGGCATTTTCTGCCCAGAAAAACAGGGGAACCTTGGACTTTTAGCTTAGGCCCAAGAAGGCCCAAGCCAGGCCTTTGAGCCACATCAAGCTTGTGAGATGCCCTTAGGTCAGTAGAGTCTTGTGTAAAAATTTTGAAGAAAAACTTGTAGTTTAAGAGTGTCTAATGCACTCAAGAAACCTTAGTTACCATTCTGAAATTTGCACCAGTGAGCACTTTCACTTATCACATAGCTTTAGAACACTTAGAAGTGAGTATTAGGTCGACCACCATAGTTGTAAGATAGCATAAGGTCGGTAGAGAAAAAGGCACAAGTGAGGGTCAATAGGTTTTGGATAATTTAGGAAAGGCACATTGAGTTAGGAAGCCCAAATTTGAAGACTTTGTTTAGTTAGTGACCAAGTGACTTAAGTGGTGAGTCGAGATCATCCAAGCCTAGTGTGGCATTATGGTGTATATGATATTATTTGGTATTAATATACGATATGTGATTATATGGCTACGTGTGTACATTTGAAAATATAATGGTGGATATGAATTAAGTGTGTATAGGCCTAAGTGCCATCCATGTTTAATTTCGGGTTGTAAATAGGTTAAGATGGTAAGAATATATTATAATGAGGATTATTATTATTTATGTAGGATCTCGAGACGAGGGAAAACTTGCCATAAAAGTCGAGTGAAGCTCCAGTTGTTGCTCCTACCAGTCAGACCAGACCAGTCTATCTCAAGGCAAGTGATTCAACTTGACCTTCGTATTTACTGTAAACAGTTCATATATATCGATGCAATTATCCTGAGTCATTTTGATATATTTAAATCAAGCGTATCTTTTGTTTATCTTTGAGTTACATAGAGATGCCATGAACCCTCGAGTACGTATTGCAAGTAGTTCAAAAGTCTTTCATGATAGTTTAATGCCATGATAAAAATGAAGAGTTGATAACTTTCTTGATTGATCCTCTTGATTAACATGTTGATGTTTCCTATGCATTGATATCTCATCCTGATACTTGAACCCCTATAGAACCTTACTTTGAATTCTGATAGTCAGATACTTCCCAGCTTGATTCCTCATTAATTGATACCCTCTTTCTTATCCTAAAGCTTGAAAATTCTGATATACCCTGAGCTAAAAATCATTCTTCATACCTTAACACCCTTAATATTCATGAAGCTTACATTCTTAATGATCCAGCACTTGAACCTTGATGAGAAACCATTACTTTGAGCCCAAATTGGCATTACCCTTCATATTATCCATTAGCCTCACTAAATCCTCTTGTCCAATCTTTGATATATGAAAACCATTCAATTACTTGAATATAGAATAGTTCTGTGAATCATGGCTCTGATATTCAGTACCTTGTTTCCCGTATTTCGAGTTGATCTATAATTCCTTAATAAAAATATTTACTGTTAAAAGAGATTTTGTTACAATTCGGCATCAGCTTTTGAAATAAATAAAATGTGGATTTTCAGTCCCAAAGGGGGATAAATGTTTTCTTGAATGGTGGATCTGGACTGAGACGCGAGTCCTTTCCACACTTATATTAGGCTTAAAAGTTGCCTAGGGATTCCCAATAATGTTTTAGAACCCAGCGAGGTTCGGGATTACTTCGCGGCTGATCACCGGCTGTAATCCGTAGCGTCATAAAATGATTTTGATTAAGAATGATTTTAAAATTTGTTTTGATGCAAGCAAAATGATGCCAACTCACATAAGTTTTATCTCTCGTTATCATTGATTATGTCTTTCCATTGTCATTCCTAAAGGTATATCTCGATTTATGTTTTGCGTTGTACTGTTAGCACTTGTTGAGCTTTTGGCTCACTTCTTGCTTTACCCTGATATTACAGCTAGCAGCTATGGTTAGATTCAAGCAGACTGCCCGTAAGACCTGTGATGCTGATGCTTATGTTCGAGCTCAGGTAGAATAAGTAATAATAGCTGTGAGGATTCGGTATTTGTAATCAGATGTAATAGCTGGTAGTGATGGGCTGTTCCAAACCCTAAACTGTAAGATCTTGGATTGGTTGTGTATCCTTCATTAAAATGATGTAATAACTATATTTATTTCGCTATTTAAGTTGGGGGTGTGACAGCTTTCCTAGATTCCCATCAATAATTCGCTTCCCCTTTTAGGAAGTAACTAGCAAAATCAGTCTTATGTTCATCTTCAACTTTCACAAGTGTAAATGCTTTCTCCATCTATTTCAACCAAGCCCTAGCCTTAGTACGATCTGCTGTACCCTCAAACTCTGGAGGCTTAACTGATTGAAACTGCTTAAATGTAACAACAGGAACAATTGGTGGTAACTGAGGTTCAGGACGGGGTGGCTATTGTAATATATGTTGTTGAATTTGTTGTTGTTGTTGCTGCATCTTCTGTTGCATCATTACCATCTATTGCTGCATCAAATGGAACATTTGGTTTATTGTGTCATTAGTCTGTCCCTCAGAGTTGCTGTTAGAGGTTTCAGTTCTAGTCTTTCTTTTGGGTGCCATTTTCTGATAATAAAACAAGTGATTCTTTTTAACAATTTATTAAACAGTTGACAGTAGATAAAGAAACAAGTTAAATGATATTAAGCAAACTTTAAACAATGAGTTATAAAAGGAAAACAATTTGCTTAATATTAAAACAGGAAATTTAAATAATCAGTTGAAATGATTTTGTGACTTGTAATGAAAATTATGGTACACTGTTTTTGAATTTAAACAGAATTTAAAATATGGAAAACTATAAAACAATATAGTAAATGTAAATGCTGTAAAGACTGAAATTTAAATAAAAGAAAAGTTGAACATTTTTATTTTATATATATGACACCAGCCTCAGGTGTATGTTATAACGACTCGTATATTTTCTATTATTTTAAAAGTGTAATAATTGAATAAATAATTAAATAAAATGTGTGCATTGATTTTTGGCAATAGTTTGTTCATTATTAATTATTTGTGGTCTGTTGGTATATGGATTGGATTTTGTGATTTATTATTAAGAAATCAATATTTCACTAATTATTTATCTTTAAATAATTGTCTGAGTGTGTTTATTTGTAAATTTCATATTTAATTCCAGAATTCTTCAAAAAACTCAAAACTCATATTTTATTAAGTTCATAATATTCTGAGAATTTTAAAATTATTTTGGAGATTTTCAGGATTAATTTCACCCGCGCGTTATTTCGTTTAATTGCTAAAAGCGAGTATATATTGCGTTTCAAAAATTATTTTAAAATTACGAAATTTATGCTTTTATAAACTTCGGGATATTTATAAAATTTTATGATTATTTTGATAATGTTTTGATTAAAATTTTATTCGTGAGTTATACCATTAAAGATAGATTAAAACAACGTGTGGGGCTTGCAATCAGTCAGAATAAAAATAAAATGACACGTATCCATTTATTCTGGACACGTGTCATGCAATTGAGTGGCATGAGGGGTTAGTCATTTGCGTTAACATCAATCTAATCTCTCACTGTCTTCAAGTCTCTCTCGACTATTCTTCTCGGTTTCTTTTCCCTTTCTTCTCGGTTTCTTTCCCTTCTTTTGCTTCTCGGTGGTTGCCGCCATTTGGGCTCGATTATCCTGGCTTGTTCTTGATCCCAGTCGAGTTTCTCCAGGATCGAAGTCAGCGTAAAAGCTACTTAGGGTTTCCGAAAGCGTTGCAAGGAAAGTACCCTTCACCATTCTTTTATGGTTCAGTATATATGAATAGCTAATGTTTTATTCTCGTAATGGAACAAAAATGTTTCAAGTTACGTATCCCCTGTAGTTATAAATCACTGTTTTTAACCTATTTTGGGGAAAATTAACTTCGAAAGGTACCTATCTCGAATGAAATAATTTGCGAACGAGATTTTCTATGTGTGTTGTTAAAACGAATGATTTTGAAATGAGATCGGTACAAGTGTTTTGAAACCTGGATAAAACGATCAGATATGGGATACATAGGGGTCAGAGTAGGCCTATTAAGGTGGCGTAAGAGGCTAATTCGGTTGCACGCATTATATAGCCGATTAGTCCAGCAGGTCAGAGACCTAGCTAGTCTCTGAGTTCCGGAACAGGTAAATGGGATGGCAGTTAGAGCCGTCTGGTGTTGATAGCTTGATCAGCTGTCTTCACATATCCGTTACGTATCTGATTTGGTTTTGTGATTCCGATAAGGGTATAAGTACTTGATACAATGGTTTTATAAATGTGAATAACATGCTAAAATTGGACTCTGGTACTTACACAGCACACTACTACATTTTTTTTGTTAAAAGCATGCTAGTCAGTGAAATCCAGTTATTCCAGCTTTTCATTATATAATGTTGTTCGCATGATTATAGCTTTGTTCCTATCATTATTTACATTACTGTTTTTATATTGGTATTCATATGTTCGTACTACTGAGCGACTATGCTCACCCTAGTAACCTGTTATATATGTAATGTAGATGCCTAGAAGACCAATTAGACCTTGGCAGAACCGTGTTTCAGCCCCTTCAGGTCCCGACTCCTCAGAGGTAGTTAGTATCAGGCCACGTGCGGTCTGATGAGTTGCTGAATAAGTTAGTTTGTGTCAGACTTTTGAATAAATGGTTTATAATAATGTGTAGCTTGGATCATACTTTAACCTGGATCGAATCTTGGTTCAAGGTCGAGTTAGTTTATTTTAATAATAATCTTGTCGTTTATATTTTTTATAATTGTGTTGGTGACGTCAACTCCTGACCCCAGGATTGAGGCCATCACATAAGTGCTTGATACAAAAAGTCTAGGCCAGATCTGTTATGGTTACTGCTGCTACAAGTTAAACTAGATACTACACACATACATAGCTAACCACGCTATACTAAGCTACATCTATCTACATATGTCACATATAATACACAACTAGTCTTTTGCTGTCAAATCTCAGAACCCTGGCGGAATGTGCCTCAACTCATCCTGGAGTATCTGAATAACCGACTGTGCCAAACGGGTAGCTCTATAAAACTCTTCATAGGAATGCGGCCCATCATGCATCAAAGCATCCAACTTAAAAGTAGCACTCATCACTGTCGACTAAAGCCTCTTCCTCATCATATAATCTAGCTGAAGTGCAGCTAACGGTCCTCGGTCTCTCTGATCAAAAAAACATATAATCTCCTTGCACTGAGATCTCCAATACTCAACATCCTTTCTCACAACACTATACTCATGATATGGAACCTGTTAGGTCACACAACACTGTAGAAGGGGGTTGAATACCGTGTAGAATACAATCAAATCGATTTCGAACACAATAACAGAAAACATATATATTCGATATAATAAACTCTGTTACAATGGAGCTGTTCACTCTCAGTGATGAACAAATATCACGAGAGCTACTAGGTTACAATGTATGATCTTTTCGATAACGATAACACATATAGTGTAAACCTATGTCTGTGTTTATATAGTACAAAGTTACAAGATAACTTCTAATTGATATGGAATATAATTTTTTCTCCTAAAATATATTAATCAGATATCTTATACAATTCTTTAAGTCCTCTAACTCTTTCCATGCATATCTTCTTTTTGTATTAGTCACGATCTTCTTTCCTGTAAATCAGATTCCTTCCTTAACTGTTAGTCCTCTAGTACTTAAGTTCTGATATCCATCTTCTGATATTATCTTCTGCTAATCTAAGTCCTGATATCCTTAAGTTCTAACTTTCAGTAAGTACTGATATTTCCTGTTTGTTAAGATCTGAAAACTAAACATGAAACATATTAGACATGACATCTCAAATACATCTAACAGTCTCCCCCAACATGTAAATTGTGCGAAATATACAAGTTAATAGATTTGATGATGTCAAAAACATTTAAGTTCAAATGCAATAAGAGTTTAATAAGACTATTAACTAAAACTTACAGTCCTTTCAGCTTTACCAACTTTACCGGATCAATCTGAATCCATAATGATTCTTAACAAAATCTCTTACCAGCTTGTCTTCATCTTTCCTCAGAATTTCAACAAACTGTGCTTTGACCTGCATCAGTTCTTCATCTTTACTATCACCAATCTGATAAATGGCAGTTATGAGAGCTTGAATTGATGTTCTTTCAAGTCCATCACCAAGTCTGATAACTCTAGGATGTGAAGAGTTTTCATTATAACATAAGCATTTTCCTTTCAGAATAATTTCCACCTTAGCAGAATTCTTCAGCATAGGAATTTCTCTTTCATCATCTTCAGTAATTATTGGTATATACTGAGAAGTCTTTCTACCAGAAATTCTGAATAGATCTCTTATAGCCTTCAAAATGTATTCTGACCAACTTCTTGGAACATCAGATTTTACTTCCAGAAGATAGTGAATATGTTGAAGTTCTCTGACAGACTTCTTTACCACATCAGTATCAGCTAGTCTGTAAGTTAATCCATCATAGAGCAATAAAATCAATTTCTCCTTTAGATTTTCCTTATCATGAGCATCTATCACAATTTGAGTAGACAACACCTTGTCAAGGTGCTTTTGTTTGATTTGTTCATATGGTTTTTCTATCAACATGAAAGGATCTCTTAGAGTAACTTCTACTCCTGTTTGCATTTCTCTTCATCAGAAACTAATCCAGCTTTATCTCTAGGTTGCTTGGATCTCAATCCAAATGTTGCAAGTTGATTCATCAAGAGATTGGATTTTGGTTTAACTGGAGTAGCTTTCTTCCATAACAGCTTCTTATTATCATCAATTTTCATCTTTTCCAAATTAACATGATCAGAATTTGATGTTTCTTCTGTAGCTTGCTGTTCTTCATTCTGAAAAACTTGAGTAGTGTCAGAGGTTATTTTAGATTCTTCAATTATCTTTCTTTTCTTCAGAATTTAAATAGTTTCATCTTCTATCAAATCATCATCATGCATTGTAGTTTGATAGACTGGAATGGAAGAACTTATCATTTTCTCAATTTTTAAAGGTTCACCAACCTTTTCTTTCCCTTTTGACTTAGGATCAATCTCAGTTTGTGATCTAGTCTTGGACTTTGAAGTCTCAGAATTTGACTTTTCCCTGATCACAATGCATTTTCCTTAGGCCTTGGAGGTTTCTTTGCATCAGAAGCTTTAGACTTAAGATTTGTCTTCTCAACAGCAAATCTAGCTTCCAAATCCATTCCTGGATTTTGTTTCAGAAATAATCTTATTGCTATCTCCTCATCAAGTGTCTGGATTTTAGAATTTTTGTAATAAACGGTAGTCTGCTTTCCTTTTAGCTTCAGAGTTTGTAAAAACTTCTGAGAGTCTTTAGATCCTGACTGAATCAGAATATTAGAACTTGACATCAGACTTTGTTTATCGAAACTTGACTTCAGTCTTTTAGCATTCACAGCATCAGAACTTGACTTGTTCTGTGTAGAAGATTTTCCTTGAACTTTTCCTTGACCTCTACTCTTATCAGAGTTTCCTTGGTCATCACCTTTATCATCCTTTTTCTTCAGTATTTCAGTAGGTGAGCATTTGGACTTAACTACCTTCTCCCCCTTTTTGTCATCATTAGGAAGTAAGAGAGAAAGAAGAAGTTCAAATGAAGATTGGATTTCTTCCAATTGAGCTTTCTGAGAAACTTGGTTAGCCAGGACCTCATCAATTTGGGCATGTTGCTTCTATTGAATCTTCTCAATGGCTTCAATTTTCTCAAGAGTAGGTCAGATATATCTAATCTTGTCAAGCTTAAGTTGTAGATCTAGCTTATCAGCATGTTCCTTTAGTGTATCAAACTTCTCAAGAGTAGAAGAATGTAGACCTTGAAGATGTTTGGTAGATAGAGCAGTGATCTTGAGTTGTATCTTTAAATCAGTGATTGTGAGCAACTCATCAGCTTTAGCAATATGCTCTGTCAGGATGTTAACTCTTGGAATGGAATCAGTGTCATTCCACTTCTTGGTCCACTCCACACCTCTGTGAGTATCCTCCCAAGGAATAGGTGCTTCCTTTTCAACAAATTTCTTCACCAATTCTTCCTTTCCTAGTATAGGAACTCGAGTCTCAGTAGAATCACTGTCTTTAGAACTTGAGGAAGACTCGTTATGTTCTAAAAACACAACAGTGTGTGAAGCAACTGGAGATTCAGGAACTGCTTCATTTAAATTCCGAACATCATAATTTATCTCCAAAGCTGGTGTGGTTGATGTAGATGGTATCTCAGCATTTAAAATTGGAAATTGAGTTGGAAATTGCTGAGCTTCTGTAGATGGAGCTTCCATATAAAGAACATTTGGTATATTCAAAATATGAATATCAATTTCAGAATTTTCAGCTTGTTCTTTAGCATCATCTGTAGCTTTAAAAGGTGAGACAGGAGGGGTTAAAACTGTATCAGTAGCAGTGTATTTGGCTTCAGTGAGATCAGAGATTCCTGATCCCCATCCTCAGCTTCTTCAGTATCTTCTGATGGAGCCTTAGCCAAATACCTCATAGCCTTCATTTTCTTCAATCTCCTTGCCAATGAAGGAGTTGCTTTAGCAGCTTCAAAACTTACAAATTTCTTCTTCAAAGTATCAGAACTTTGAGCTGCAGTTTCTTTCTGAAAAGTAACATTCTCAGCTTCAACTATCACAGGTTCTGATGCATGAACCCGTGCTTCAATTGTTTCCTCAAAATAACAAAATTTATTATTGACCATAATTGTAATCATCAAAGGATAAAGTTAAAAATAGATGAAGTAAAGATTAACAAATTGCAATTAAACATGCACAGTCACATAATTTGAGAAACAGAGACTAAATCTTGCAATTAAAGAAAATTTCATTAATATATCAAACAAGTACATTTCATGAAATTTATCGATTATATGCAAAAATTACAAGATAGTCCTATTCTAAGATTCTTAACATCAACAGCCTTATTCCTAGTTTAAGAAGCCTAACAACTGATGGTGAAGAGAAACGGATGGATGACAATTAATTCTTCTTCCTACTTTCAACAAAGAGAACAGCAAGACGAATGATTTGCTCCTGCTATTTAAGAAGACAAAGATGAACTTCTCTTTGGAAAGACAATAGATCATTTTTAATGTTGTCTGGAAGTTGAATCAAGAAGTCGAATGGAATGTTGTTGATAGGATATGAAGTCGGAATTCCATTTCTAAAAATGGTCACAGTGTTTATGCCATAGCAATAAAACCAACTAAAATGTGCCATTGTTTGAGAGAAATGAAAAGATGTGATTTTACTGATGAATGATTAGCCATTTAAATAGCCAATGGAATACCAAGGGACGCGAGGACTGTTTAATGATTAAGAATAAAAATAATGATGCCTCGTCTCCCTAGACCGATGTGTAATAATAACAGTCAGTAAAAAGTTAAAGCAAGAGTTAATGAGCACGTAAAATAAATAATAATTACTGTGCACATGCAGTTTTTCAAGACAAACACGTTTATCACTAACCCAAAATGATTATGACTGTTTTTATCTTACCCAAATATATACTGATTTGATATGACTATTTCATATTTTATCACAAATAGGTCAAGTAAAGAAAAATGCCACGTAATCATCAAGGATTCCATCAGGATATAATATCAGAACTTAACTTATATCAGATTTTAACAGTCATCAGAATATGGCTCCTAAACTCAAAAAGTGAATATCTTTTTCTGTGATTCTTCATACAAATACTGACTTGTTTTCTTCAGAGTTTAATAATCAAAACTTGTCCTCAGAATTTATGCAAATGACACTTAACTATTTTTCATAAACAACTTAATCACCACAGTTATTTTCATCATTCATATAGAGTGAAAGTGTGTGCATTTAGCAAAATATCAGATAAAGATTAGAGTCTGATAAACTTCAGTACATCTTAGAAATAAGGCATAACTAAGAAAAGTGCTTAAAATCTGTCATCAATCATGAAGTCTACTATAGAACAAATTTATGCAAGAGTCCACCTCAATTGTTTGTGCTCATTTTATGCATCTTTTGAAATTCCTTTTTACAGTGGCTTCTCAGTGTAAGTGAGTCACGACTGCTTATCAGAATTTATGCTGTTGTCAGAGTATTTCTCCAGTAATCAGAGAATGTGAAAAGTCACCAAGAAAATTTATTTGCTTTTCGAATGCATATTACTTAATACCAGCAATGCACTTGGGTCTTTCCTTCCACATATTATCTCTAGATCTTAAATGAGTACCTAACTTTTATTTTCTTTTGATAAGTGAGGCTTATCAGCATTTAGTTCATCCTTAAGATTTACTGACATCATAATCTAACAGATAAGAAGCAAAAATTTAGTTTGTGACTTAGTAATAAGATACACAAAGTAAACTTGACTAAGCTCAAAATCAGAATTTGCTTGTGTTAATGAGTTTCCACATAAACAACTAATTCAAATATGAGATTTCTAGTATGTTAAAGACTACTAGATCAGCATCTAGCACAGTTATCCTCATTTGATTGAATAGTCACAGAACATTCAAAACACTATCAGAGTTTAAAGATCCACATCAGATAACAATCAGCATTTAATGAATTTCAATTTTAAGCATAGATTATATGAAAATAAAACAATCTGTAAATACTGATCATAAATACTGATCCATGAGAACAAAAACTAAGAAAATTTAGAGAAAGAACCTGAAACCATTCCAAGTTCATTTACCAGTCTTGTAAAGGTAGCTTCACATAGTGGTTTTGTGAAGATATCTGCTAGTTGCTGATCTGTTGGAACAAAGTGCAATTCCATTGTACCTTCCATCACATGTTCCTTTATGAAATGGTACTGAATGCTGATATGCTTTGTCATTGAGTGTTGAACTGGATTACCTATCATAGCAATATCACTTTGATTATCACAGTAAATAGGGATTTTAGAAAATTCTAACCCATAATCCTGTAACCGATTCTTCATCCAAAGAATCTGTGCACAACAGCTTCCTAAAGAAATATATTATGTTTCTGCAGTTGATGTGGAAATTGACTTCTATTTCTTGCTAAACCAAGAAACCAATCTGCCTCCAAGAAATTGGCAGCTTCCACTAGTGCGTTTCCTGTCTATTTTGCATCCTGCAAAATCTGCATCTGAGTAACCTATTAGCTTAAAATCTGATTCTCTAGGATACCACAATCCTATATCAGCTGTAGCCTTAAGGTACTTAAAAATTCTTTTCACAGCTATTAAGTGAGGTTCTCTTGGATCAGCCTAAAATCTTGCACAAAGACAGGTAGCATACATGATATCACGTCTACTTGCATTTAAATAGAGTAAAGAGCCAATCATACCTCTGTAGTTAGTAATATCTACTGATGAACCAGTATCTTTATCTAACTTGGTTGCAGTGGCCATGGGAGTGGATGATGTTGAACTATCTTGCATTCCAAACTTCTTCAGTAAGTTTCTGGTGTACTTGGATTGACAGATGAAAGTATCTTCTTCAGTTTGCTTGACTTGAAGAACCAGAAATTAACTAAGTTCTCCCATCATACTCATTTGGTATCTTGACTACATTATCTTTGCAAACTTCTCACAGAGTTTGGCATTTATAGAACCATATATGATATCATCAACATATATTTGTACCAAAAGTAAGTCCTTTCCATGGTTGAGGTAGAATAGTGTTTTATCAATTGTACCTCTGTGAAATCCACTTTCCAGAAGGAATTGAGCTAAAGTCTCATACCATGCTCTAGGAGCTTGCTTAAGGCCATAAAGTGCTTTGTCAAGCCTATAGACATGATTTGGAAATTTTGAATCTACAAAGCCTGGAGGTTGTTCAATATAGACCTCTTCTTCCAATTCTCCATTAAGAAAAGCACTTTTCACATCCATTTGAAAGACTTTAAACTTTTTGTGAGCAACATAAGCCAAAAAGATCCTTATGGCTTCAAATCTAGCAACTGGAGCAAATGTTTCATCATAATCAATACCCTCATGTTGAGAGTGGCCTTTAGCAACCAGCCTTGCTTTATTCCTTGTAATTATGCCATCACTCTCAGTTTTGTTTCTGAACACCCATTTTGTGCCAACAACTGATCTATTCTTTGGTCTTGGCACTAGGGTCCAGACTTTATTTCTTTCAAATTCATGTAACTCGTCCTTCATTGCTTGCACCCAATCAGCATCTTGAAGAGCTTCTTCCACTTTCTTTGGTTCAGTCTGAGATAGAAAAGAATGATAGAGGCATTCATTTGATGTTGCAGTTCTAGTTCTGACATCTGCTTCAGGATCTCCAATAATTAAGTCAGGTGTATGTAATTTGGTCCACTTCCTTGCAGATTGAAGTTGACTTCTAGAACTGGATCCTCCCCCGTAATCCATGTTGTCTCCATCAGCATTTTCTGATGCTCCCCCTGTAGTTATGCTCTCTGAGACTTCAGATTTTGACTTGGATCCTTCAGGATTTGAAGTATCAGAGCTTCCGGAATTATCAGAATTTGGCTCATCAGAACTAGATGAATCAGAGTTTGAAGACAGTGTCAGGTTCTGATGCTTGTGTAGAGTCTTGAGATGTGGTAGGATCTTCAGCTTGCTCCCCCTGGACAGGTGCATTTTCCTTTGGAGTTGTTACCACAGATTCAATGACATCAGTAATTACAGGTTCAGAGTTTAAGTCATCAGAATTTACCGAATCAGAATTTAAGTCTTCATTTTCAAATCTCAGCTGATCGTGATCATTGAAATCTTCAAGTCTAGTAATCTTCATGTCATCAAAAGATACATTGATAGATTCCATGACAACTCTTATTCTTAAATTGTAGACTCTGAAGGCTTTTGTGGAAAGTGGATATCCAACAAAAATTCCTTCATCAGCTTTTAGATCAAATATTGAGAGCTGTTCAGGATGAGTCTTAAGAGTAAAACACTTGTAACCAAATACATGAAAGTATTTCAGATTTGGCTTCTTTTTCTTCACCATCTCATATGGTGTTTTTCCATGCTTGTTTATGAGCGTTGCATTCTGTGTAAAACAAACAGTCTGCACAGCTTCGGCCCAAAAGTAGGTTGGCAGCTTTGCTTCATCAAGCATAGTTCGTGCAGCTTCAATGAGAGTCCTGTTCTTTCTTTCTACAACTCCATTTTGCCATGGAGTTCCAGGTGCAGAAAATTCCTGTTTGATTCCATGCTCTTTGCAGAACTCTTCCATGATTGAATTCTTGAACTCAGTGCCATTATCACTTCTTATAATTTTAACAGAATCTTTGATCAACTTATCCAGCTGTCTGACATGATCAGTTAGAGTAAATGCAGTTTCATTCTTCTTGTGGAAGAAGTACACCCAAGTGTACCTTGTGAACTCATCCACTATAACCATAACATATTTCTTCTTTTCAATAGACATGACATTGACTGGACCAAATAGATCAACATGGAGTAGGTGATAAGGCTCAAGAATTGATGACTCAGTTTTGCTCTTGAAAGAAGATTTTCTTTGTTTTGCCTTTTGACATGAATCACAAAGGCCATCAGGAGCAAATACTGATTTTGGCAATCCTCTCACAAGATCTTTCTTTACAAGCTCATTTATGTTATTGAAGTTTAAATGAGAGAGTCTTTTGTGATAATTCCAGCTTTCTTCAATTGATGCTCTACTCAATAGACAGATTGTAGAACCATCAGGACTTGTTGAAAGTCTAGCTTCATAAATGTTACCATGCATGTAACCTTTCAGAACCACTTTGCCTGTAGAATTGCTTACAACTTCACAGTGTTCTTCAAATAAATCCACATGATAACCTCTGTCACAGATTTGACTCACACTCAGCAGATTGTGTTTAAGTCCCGAGACAAGAGCTATTGTTTCAATGATGACATTCCCAAGATTAATATTGCCATATCCCAGAGTTTTTCCCATGTTGCCATCTCCATAAGAAACTTTTGGGCCAGCTTTCTCCATAAAGTCTGAGAGCAGGGCTTTATTTCCAGTCATATGACCTGAACATCCACTATCCAGTACTATGATGTTTCTTCTGTTGCCCTGCAATCACAAAGACCACTAATGGTTAGTTTTAAGGACCCATACTTGCTTGGATCCTTTGGCCTTTTTAAGTTTGTTAGCATTTATAGTGGATTTAATATCAGAGTTTATGCTAACATGCTGTTTATCAGAACTTATGTCAGACTTTGCATCAGATTTTACACTAGAAGGAATTAAAGCAACTTTCTTCAAAGAAGTTTTATTTGATAATAATCATAGTATAAACTATGATATTCCTTACAAGTATAAATGGAATGCCATAAACTACCACAATGAAAACAAAGATTTTGTGGCTTAAACCTAACAAAATGACTCTTAACTCCTGACTTAGGAGGTAAAGAGTTTATATTGTTATTTTTTCCTGCAAAAAGAAGTAAGATGGTTAGAGTTTCCACAATTATAACATTTCTTTCTAGGAGCATTAGGAACATGCATATAATTATTCCTTTTATTCACACTTTCCTTTCTATTCCTATTTTTCCTAGGTGCCTTAACCTTGTTGACATTCCTTATTTCTTTCGGCTTATGTTTAAGATGCTTCTTTGTCATTAAGCCTATGTTGACTTCAGCTGGTTTATCCTGTTCTAATTTGTCAGAAGTTGACTTCTCCTTAACTTCTGTCACAGACTCTTTCATCTTTTCAGAATCAGACTTTACAGTTTTAGCTACAAACTTAACAGGATTTACCTTTGGCTTAATAATTTGTTTAACAACAATTGGCTCAATTTGTTCACTTTTATCATCTCCATAACTTAAGCCCTCTTTCCAGTTTCCACTACTTAATAAGTTTTGAGTTGTTCTGCCAGAGTTAGTCCAAGTCCTGATAATCTCTTTTTCTTTTTATAAATCAGTTTTGAGAAATTTATTCAATTTTAGCAATTCATCTCTAACATAAAAAGCATCATCTCTCTCTTTCTGAGTTTGATGGAACATAACTAACTCCTTTTCTAAATAATCATTCCTTTTCTTAAAAGCAAGATTTTCAGAAGTTAATCTTTCACATGTTAAAGTTTGATCTCTGTAGCTAATAAAATGATTTTAAGATATAATCTCAACTAAGTAATATCATCAGTATGAAAGGCATAAGTTGTTTGAGGTACCTTTAATTCTGCAGTTTCAGGGCTGCCATCAGCCTTTGCCATCAAGGCATAGTTCACCTCATCTTCAGAATCTGAAAAGTCTGTCCAGCTTTTCTTCTTTTTGACAAGTGCCTTGCCTTTGTCACTTTTTCCTTTCTTGCAAACAGGAAAGATGTGGCC
Organism: Apium graveolens; assembly: GCF_009905375.1. Taxonomy (NCBI): domain Eukaryota; kingdom Viridiplantae; phylum Streptophyta; class Magnoliopsida; order Apiales; family Apiaceae; genus Apium; species Apium graveolens. The sequence goes on along the minus strand of NC_133648.1, from coordinate 155,157,453 downwards.
TCTTTCACCACAATTGTAGCATTTAACTTTTGAGTTGTCTCTTCTGTCAGACTTTGCACCTTTGCCTTCAGATTTTCTGAAACCTTTCTTATCAGTACTTCCACCTTTCTTGAAAAACTTCTTTCCCCTTCTGAATTTCCTGTAGGCTATCCTTGTGATACCCTTCACCATAAGAGCACACAATTTCATCATCTCTTTATCAACATCTACTTAAGGTAAACTTTCAGTTTCTGAATCACCATCATCAGAACTTGATAATTCTGAATCAGAATTTGTGATGAGAGCTTTTCCTTTGCCTTTTTTTGAGATAGTCACTTTGGGGAATTCCTCCTCGGCCTTAAGAGCAATTGTCCTTGACTTTCTCCCTTGTCTCTTGCTTCTTTGATCCATCTCAAGTTCATAAGTCCTGAACATACCATAAATTTCATCAAGAGTAGTTTCATCAAGAGCATAGTTGTCTCTTATAATAGTAGCCTTCAAATCCCAACTTTCAGGAAGAGCTAAAAGGAATTTTAGATTTGAACCATCAAGATCATATTCCTTGTCCACCAGTGACAGATCATTCAAGAGTTTGACAAACCTGTCATATAAGTCAGTTAATGACTCATCACTTTTTAAGTCAAAGTGCTCATACTCTTGAGTGAGTATAGTCCTCCTATTCTTCTTGATTGCATCAGTTCCCTGTCATCTTGTCTCCAAAGCATCCCATATCTCCTTTGCAGTTTTGCAGTGAATTACCCTTTTGACATGACATTATCAATGGCACTATGCAGCAAATACCTTACCTTTGCATCCTTGGCAAGGGATGAGATATCTTCAGCTGTATACTCACTTTTCTCCTTTGGTACGGGCTTTGCTGGCTGATCTGCAACTACAACAGAGAGCTTGGTTGGCTTATGCGGTCCTTCATTAATTCTGTCAAGCTATTCTGGATCTGTAGCTTCTATAAACATAGCCATCTTTACTTTCCATATGGGGTACTCGAAAGGTCTTAGTATGGGAACCCTTATAGTCTCATATCGACTGTGGATTTGAGTCTTTTGAGTTTCTTTAGTTTTGGCGGGCTTGGTTGGATTTTCTGCTTCTTCAGACATGATTGTTTTGGATCTTTACTGTATGTGTGTTAACAGATAGGCTCTGATACCACTTATTAGGTCACACAGTACTGTAGAAGGGGGTCGAATACAGTGTAGAATACAATCAAATTGATTTCGAACACAAGTAACAGTAAACAAATATATTTGATATAATAAACTCTGTTAAAATGGAACTGTTCTCTCTCAGTGATGAACAAATATCATGAGAGTTGCTAGGTTACAATGTATGATCTTCTCGATAATGATAACACATATAGTGTAAACCTATGTCTGTGTTTATATAGTACACAGTTACAAGATAACTTCTAATTGATATGGACTATAATTCTGTCTCCTAAACTATATCAATCAGATATCTTATACAAATCGTTAAGTCCTCTAACTCTTTCCATGCATATCTTCTTTTCGTATTAGTCTCGATCTTCTTTCCTGTGAATCAGCTTCCTTCCTTAACTGTTAGTCCTCCAATACTTAAGTTCTGATATCCATCTTCTGATATTATCTTCTGATAATCTAAGTCCTGATATCCTTAAGTTCTCACTTCCAGTAAGTACTGATTCTAGTAAGTACTGATATTTCCTATTTGTTAAGATCTGAAAACTAAACATGAAACATATTAGACATGACATCTCAAATATATCTAATAGAACCATATGTGGCTCTGCAACATGTCCTATAGACTCCTGAAAGGGATATGTCCTAAGTCCAATCATGTATGAGGATTTAGGAATAACTTTTATGTAATCCGTTTTAATTTTATTGATATTAATAAAAGACTTGTTTTGTTTTTATTAAGGGCTCTATCTATTTTAAGTGTTTAAATAAGATATATCACAGTTTAGAGTAAATCTTTTTATGGATTATGATGAGATCATAATAATGAGACCTAAAAGATGATAACTCTAAACTTAAATAGTTTCTGGTCGTAGGATTACTAACTGGTAATTAATATCCGCAAAGATCGGTACATACTATGCTTGCTTCATTATGAAGGTTGTCTGTTCTCATATACATTTGTGTGGTGACACTAAAGCTAGTATGTAGGTGCTTATTATAGAATAAGTTCACTGAACATGACTCACACAGATGAACAACTGATGGAGTTCACTCACGTGTCAGTAGTTGTTCACATAGTGATAGTTGTACAAGTATCCATAGACTTGAGGTCATCATAGTCATCTTGTGTACACTGAACTATGCTTTGGTTTAGTTTTTAGTCTCAAGGGACAATTATAAGGGCTCTACTGGGTATTGGAATTTGTACATGAAGATAGTGTATGATGAATAAAGGATCTACCCCTTCCAGTGAAGGAAGAGAATGTTCAATGCTGATCCACTTATGCTAGTTAAGGAATCTCTGGCCGGAGTGAATGAAATTAGAAAGGAGTTTCTAATTTACATTAAATTGAACTAAGCATAGTGAATGGGAAAGCAAATGATTAAATAATATAGGCTTGACACAAGTTCCATGCCATGTATTTAATCGTGACATTGCAGGGTGGAAGGAATTGATTGTACGGTAACTACTCACTGAATGGGTTCTTGGTATTTGAAGTAGTGAATTCGTATTATCCCGAAAGTCGCGATATGCTGAGAAGTATCCCTCACGATGTAGAATAAATATGATTAATTAATCATATTTAATGAATTAGAAAATTTATATAAATAATGATAAAATAATTTTATTATTATTTATTTCTACTATCGGCTTAATATTGAACCTACAGGGTCACACCATAAAAGAGAATGATTTAATGGTGGAGGAATTAATTAATAATGGCTGGTAATTATTTATTTGTGAAATAAATAATTAATTAGCAAATTTAATAATTGATTAAATGAGATTTAATTAATTATAAATTAATTAAGAAAAGTTCTTAATATTATTAATTAAGAATTTAATTTTGGAAATTAAATCAAGTGAGAGAATTATTTCTAAAGTGTTTAGAAAAAGGATTAATAATTAAAAGGTGTTTTAATTATTAGTTAATAGGTTAATAAGAATAAAGGGTTAATATTAATAATATTTTATGAGAAAATTTTCAGCTGAAAATTTTGCCTATAAATATACTATTATAAATCCTTATTTTGTCTTAACCTAAAAATTTCAAAACCATAATTCTCTCCCCTCCCCCTCCTCCATTACATCGATTTCTTGGTGGATACCGGTGGAGTGCTTCACACTTGAGGAGCAGCTGCTAGGGACCTCCACTCGTAGTTCTTGGATCGCTTTTAAAGGTTCGAAATGATCCCTCGATTTAATTTACGATCTGTATGCATATTATATGGATTTTATATCATGAAAATTGTTTTACCATGCTTCCGTGATAGATAAAATCCTGTAATGGTATCAGAGCATAGGTTGTATGCGTATAGATCTGTTATAAAAATTTCAGAATTTTATGTGCTTGTATGAATTGATTATGATTTTTACAAGTTATATCATGGATTAATTATGACTGAGTATAAATTGTTTCTCAGAATTATTTTGACTATAGATCTGGGTTCTACTAGTGTTGTAGATCGTCTGGGAATTTTTTTCATAATTTTATGATGAATGGATTAATTATTATGATTTTTTGAAGTTGTTTTAATTAAATTCGTAATTAAATATATATATAATCTGTTAGTATATATATATGTGTAAAGTTGTCACCTGCTGTGGTGTATTGATGGTGGCACCGAAAAGAGAAAACGGCAGCAGTAATAAGTACGGCGGCGACTGTCAGAAACAGAGGGGAGGACCGCGTGTCTGACGTGCGCGCGTGGGGCTCACGCGTTCGTGGGTCACGCGCGGCGCGTGTCAAACGCGCGTGGGTCAACGGTCAGAGCTGTGCTGACGTCATGCTGACATCATCAGATGACGTCATGCTGACGTCAGCTCAGGGTTTGGGGCGCGTGGAAGACAGTCAGACACGCGCCTAACAGCGCGTGTGCGCGTGGCGGCGCGTGGCTTACCTTCTCGGGGCGCGTGAGGGCACGTGGAGGGTTAGAATGGAGCGTTCTTGGTGCCGTTGGATTCGTCTTTTCGAGACGCATCTAATGGTATATTATAGTGTATTTTCTGAAATGGTTTCGGACTGTTTATAGGTAATAAAAGTGTTTTAAAGCATGTTTTTAACTGTTTTAATTACTTTTAAATGCCTCATGTGATACATAGAGATGTATAATGCTTAGACTAATATGCTACATAATTTAACATGCCTACCTTTACGTTTATTCATACTTATATATGTGATATATGCCTATGTTTACCATTGGATGATAAATTTAGGTGAACTTAATTAACATAAGGCGTTTGTTAGACAATCTAGTGTAGTGAAATTGTTTCATGATCTTAATATAAATATTATGAATACGATCATGAGATTCTTGTGTTTATGAAACACGTAATTGAATATGAATTTTCAATATTGAGAGAAAGGATGATCATGAGATGTATAATCCCTCTAAAATTAAATAATATCAAGTAGTAATTGGCCAATGACACAACGGGCTTGTGTCGGTCATAGCCTTCCAACATGATAGAAAGTGGTTCTTATTATTAAATCATTATCGTTTCATGCTACAGCCGAGGGCTTTGATTTCGAAATAAGAAATACTTGTCTATTACATAGAGATGTGTAAATTGAATTAGAATCTAAAGGTCGTTACGTGCTACAGCCGTGGGCCGTTAGAGACTGATTCAATTTTACGAAATGTTGGGTTAGACTTGACTTAGAATATTGAGTTTGTCATGCTACAGCCATGGCTCAATTATTCAAGAGGCTAAAGTTATATTAGGGAATAACATAAGATGTAATTAACAAGAGTTGTCTGCCTATTGAACATCACATGACGTTTCGTACTACAGCCGAGGTTGTGTGATGGAATGTATGATCCTTATTCCCACTAGCATTATGAATGCTTAATTTTCACTTAGGGGTTGTATAAATTAGATAAACTAGTGGGAGCCACTTATGAATAAAGACCCAATTCATATAGTGTTTTGAAATGAAATTGAATATTTGCTAAGTGTTGTTATGTGTTTATCATTTACAGATTTACTACATTCGTCATGTCTTCTGTACTATCACTCCGGAACATACTAGATGCTCACAAGTTGACTGGTCCTAATTTAGCTGTTTGCTTTCACTGTAACAAGGTGGGGCACTGGAAGAGGAACTGCAAGGTTTACCTTGCAGAATTGAAGAAGAAGAAAGGTAATGAGACTACTGCTTCTGATTCAGGCATGTTCATGATCGAAGTTAATATGTCACTAGGTCAAATTTCTACTTGGGTATTAGATACCGCATGTGGTTCTCATATTTGCAATTCGTTGCAAGGACTAAAGGGAAGTAGGACTCTTGAAAAAGATGAGGTGATTCTACGTATGGGCAATGGAGCAAGGGTTGCGGCCATATCTGTAGGATCATTTAGTTTACATATGCCTACGGGCAAGACTATTATTTTGAATAATTGTAATTATATTCCCTCTATTGTGAGGAATATTGTTTCTATTCCTATGTTGGATTTGGATGGTTTTTCATTTATTATTAAGAATAATGAATGTTCTATTCTTAGAGATAATGTTCTTTATGGACGTGGTATTTTAAATAATGGTATGTATGTATGTGACATAGAGCATGATTTACTTCAGATTGAACAAGCTAATAAAAGAAAACGAGATGATGAAAATCTGACCTATTTATGGCACTGTAGGCTAGGTCATATTAGTGAAAATAGACTGCGGACATTGCATAAGGAAGGGTCACTTGACCCTTTTGATTTTGAATCATATCCTACATGCGAGTCTTGTCTATTGGGTAAACTGACCAAATCTCCATTTAGTGGACATGGAGAGAGGGCTACAGATTTGCTAGGATTGGTACACACAGAGATATATGGACTAATGTCTACGCAAGCCATGGGTGTATTTTCATACTTCATTACTTTCATAGATGATAAATCTAGATTCGGATATGTGTATTTGATGAAACATAAGTTTAAAGCCTTTGAAAAGTTCAAAGAATATAAACATGAAGTGGAGAAACAAACCAAACATAGTATTATAACTCTTCGATCAGATCGAGGTGGTGAATACTTGAATGGAGAGTTTCTAGATTATCTCAAAGAAAATGGTATATTCTCCCAGTGGACTCCTCCATATACTCTACAGTTGAATGGGGTATCTGAAAGGAGAAATCGAACTTTGTTAGACATGGTTCGGTCCATGATGAGCTATGCGAATCTTCCAGTATTCCTATGGGGTTATGCATTGGAAACCTCAGGATATTTACTGAATAAGGTGCCTTCCAAATCTGTTCCTCAAACTCCATATGAGATATGGAAAGAAAGGAAACTGAGTCTTAAACACGTTAAGATTTGGGGATGTCCAGCTTATGTCAAGAAAGTTGACCCAGATAAGCTGGAATCTCGATCCGTAAAATGTAATTTTATGGGATATCCTAAAGAGACTTTGGGGTATTACTTTTGCACCGATCATCAGGTGTTTGTCTCCAGACATGCTACCTTCTTGGAAAAGCAGTTTATCCTTGAAGGAAACAGTGGGAGCAAAGTTGAACTTGATGAAGTTCAAGAAGCACAAACTACTACGGATCAAGTGGAAACACATGTTCAGACTGAACAACCTTCTATGGAACAGCCCATTCGTAGGACATGGAGAGTGTCTCGCCAACCTGAGAGGTATTATGGCCTTGTCATTAAGAATAACAATGAGTTGTCAATCATTGATGATGACGACCATGTGACCTATAATGAGGCTATGAGTAGTGTTGACTCAAAGAAATGGCATAGTGCCATGAAATCCGAAATGGAATCTATGTATACCAACCAAGTATGGACTCTGGTTGAGGCGCCTGAAGGTGTTAAGCCTATTGGGTGCAAGTGGGTATACAAAAGAAAGATTGGAGTAGATGGCCAGGTGGAGACCTATAAGGCCAGGCTCGTGGCAAAAGGATTCAAACAAAGGCAAGGGATTGACTTTGATGAAACTTTTCCGCCTGTAGCCCTATTAAAATCAATTCGGATTTTGCTTGCAATTGCTGCTGACTACGACTATGAGGTCCGACAAATGGATGTGAAAACGGCCTTCCTCAATGGGGAACTTGAGGAGGAACTGAATATAACACAGCCAGAGGGTTTTCTTTCCAAGGGAAAAGAACACCTAGTATGTAAGCTGCTGCGAACCATATATGGTTTAAGGCAAGCTTCTCGTAGATGGAACATCCGTTTTAATGAGACAATCAAAGAGTTTGGTTTTATCAAAAACATAGATGACCCATATGTCTAGAAGAAGGTTAGTGGGAGTGCGGTAACATTTCTTGTATTGTATGCATATGACATACTTCTTATAGGAAATGATATACCGATGCTGCAATCGGTCAAAGTATGGCTATCAAAGAACTTCACCATGAAGGACTTGGGAGAAACATCCTACATTCTCGGTATGAAGATCTATAGAGATAGATCTAGAAGAATGATAAGTCTTACCCAGGGTACATACATCCAGAAAGTGCTTAAAAGGTTTAGCATGGAAAACTCCAAAAGCGGTCTCATACCGATGAGCCATGGAGTGTCCCTTTCCGAAAAAATGTCTCCTAAGACACCTGAGGAAAGAGAGCGTATGAGTAAGATTCCTTATGCATCAGCAATAGGATCTATCATGTACGTGATGTTGTGTACTAGGCCTGATGTTGCTTATTCAATTAGTGTGACGAGCAGATATCAGTCTAATCCAGGTGAAGACCACTGGAAAGCAGTGAAGAACATCCTTAAGTACTTGCGAAGGACTAAGGACATTTTTCTTGTTTTTGGGGGTGAATCTGAGTTGAAAATAGAGGGTTATACTGACTCTAGTTTTCAATCAGAAAGTGATAGAAAATCCATGTCAGGGTACGTGTTTACTCTTAATGGTGGTGCGATTAGTTGGAAGAGTTCCAAACAGTCTACAACGACCGACTCCACAGCGGAAGCAGAATATATAGCTAAGTGAGGCTGCAAAAGAAGCCGTTGTTCCTAGGGTTGAAGAGCCTATTGTGTTGTATTGTGATAACAACACAGCAATAGCACAAGCCAAGGAACCTAGGTCTCATAAAAATTCCAAACATGTCCTGCGGCGCTTTCATCTGATTAGGGAGATTGTTGAAAGAGGAGATGTCAACATCGAGAGAGTTGACACACATAACAACATAGCAGACCCTTTAACAAAGCCACTTTCTCAAAGTCACTTTGATCGTCATAAAGACAAGATGGGTATTAAATACCAGAGTGATTGACTTTAGTACAAGTGGGAGATTGAAAGAGATTTTTCTAAGTCCAATCATGTATGAGGATTTAGGAATAACTTTTATGTAATCTATTTTGATTTCATTGATATTAATAAAAGACTTGTTTTGTTTTTATTACAGGCTCTATCTATTTTAAGTGTTTAAATAAGATATACCACAGTTTAGAGTAAAGCTTTTTATAGATTGTGATGAGATCATAATAATGAGACCTAAAAGATGATAACTCTAAACTTAAATAGTTCCTGGTCGTAGGATTACTAACTGGTAATTAATAATCCACAAAGATCGGTACATACTATGCTTGTTTCATTATGAAGGATGTCTGTTCTCATAGACATTTATGTGGTGACACTAAAGCTAATATGTAGGTGCTTATTATAGAATAAGTTCACTGAACATGACTCACACAGATGAACAACTGATGGAGTTCACTCACATGTCAGTAGTTGTTCACATAGTGATAGTTGTATAAGTATCCTTAGACTTGAGGTCATCATAGTCATCTTGTGTACACTGAACTATGCTTTGATTTAGTTCTTAGTCTCAAGGGACAATTATAAGGACTCTACTGGGTATAGGAATTTGCCACGAAGATAGTGTATGATGAATAAAGGATCTACCCCATCCAGTGAAGGAAGAGAATGTTCAATGTTGATTCACTTATGCTAGTTCAGGAATCTCTGGCCAGAGTGAATGAAATTAGAAAGGAGTTTCTAATTTACATTAAATTGAACTAAGCATAGTGAATGGGAAAGCAACTGATTAAATAAGATAGGCTTGACACAAGTTCCATGTCTTGTATTTAATCGTGACATTGCAGGGTGGAAGGAATTGATTGTACGGTAACTACTCACTGAATGGGTTCTTGGTATTCTAAGCAGTGAATTCGTATTATCCCGAAAGTCGCGATATGCTGAGAAGTATCCCTCACGATGTAGAATAAATATGATTAATTAATCATATTTAATGAATTAGAAAATTTATATAAATAATGATAAAATAGTTTTATTATTATTTATTTCTACTACCGGCTTAATATTGAACCTACAGGGTCACACCATAAAAGAGAATGATTTAATGGTGGAGGAATTAATTAATAATGGCTGGTAATTATTTATTTGTGAAATAAATAATTAATTAGCAAATTTAATAATTGATTAAATGAGATTTAATTAATTATAAATTAATTAAGAAAAGTTCTTAATATTTTTAATTAAGAATTTAATTTTGGAAATTAAATCAAGTGAGAGAATTATTTCTAAAGTGTTTAGAAAAAGGATTAATAATTAAAAGGTGTTTTAATTATTAGTTAATAGGTTAATAAGAATAAAGGTTTAATAATAATAATATTTTATGAGAAAATTTTCAGCTGAAAATTTTGCCTATAAATATACTATTATAAACCCTTATTTTGTCTTAACCTAAAAAATTTCAAAACAATAATTCTCTCCACCTCCTCCTCCTCCATTGCATCCATTTCTTGGTGGATACCGGTGGAATGCTTCACACTTGAGGAGCAGCTGCTAGGGACCTCCGCTCGTGGTTCTTGGATCACTTTTAAAGGTTAGAAATGATCCCTCGATTTAATTTATGATCTATAAGCATATTATATGGATTTTATATCATGAAAATTGTTTTACCATGCCTCCGTGATAGATAAAATCCCGCAACTCCAGCGACAGAACTCTCGATATTTTCTGTAGCACCCTACTATGATAATCCCAACTGTAAACCCACATCATGCTCATCCATACCCTCAACCGGGGCCATCTGAAACACCTCAGGCTCTGGGCATGCACCTGAATAGGAGGTAATACTGCTGGCGGAAACTCTGGCTCAATCTCTGGAATGAACTGATACTCTACTGGAAGTGGTGGTGGAAGCATCAACTCAAAGAACTCTAGTGGATCAAACATTTCCACCGGATCAGGAATCTGCTCTGGCACTGGTAGGACTGGCTCATGGGGTAATGGTGGTGGTGGTGGAAGAGGTGGAAATACATGCGCATATATTGGAAGAACAACTGGTGTGATCGGCCTTGTGACTGTCCTCTCGGAGGATACCGATGACGCCATCTGATAATATAACAAAGAAAGAAGAAAGGTCACTTAGTAATCATAAAACTTATACTTTCCTAGTCTAGACTCACCTAAATCCTAACACTACTCTTCCTATCTTACTATTCATATCCTATGTGATCTTCCTATCTTATCTTAATCCTAATGTTCTTGTTTTCAGGGACCTAACCTGGCTTTGATACCAAACCTGTAATGCCTTCCAGACCTGGGGTATAAGTCTGGGGGTTACTAGCTAATCATCAAACATGTACAACCTGTATAACAATTAAGCAGATATATATCTAAACCCCTTAACACTAACCATGATCTTTTTAGGTTGAAGTATGAAAACAAGAACTACTATCAAACTTTATAATAAACCAAATTTAAAATCTTACAAACTTACTTTATTGCAACCCATTGTCTAACCAGTTTTAAACTAAGTTCATCTTTATTCTAATACACACATTAATTATCTATGCTCCACCTGCTCCGGCAACTCAAAGCTTTCTTCCTGAGTTGGGATCAACACCTTGGGTATAAGAGGATCCCTAGGCTTGACTCGCTTCTTTACCACTCGAGTCTGATAGGTTTCATTTTTCCTTCTTAACTGAAAACAATAAGGTGAATAACAACAAGAAAGGGGTGAGCCATAAGTTCCTCAACAAGTCTGCAATATATATAAACAGTGTTAGAGTAAGTTAAATGAACTGGTAATCTGGTTACATCTGCAAAGATATAACCTCACAAGAGAAGAATGAAGGCCATTATCGGCGACTACAAATGAACTAAACTGGACACAAGTTCGCACCTATACCCTGCTGATCAGACAGGATATAGTGCAGATCTATATATCACTATATAGATCCAGTCGGGTACCCAGGCTCTACGGCCCATCTCAAGGATCCGGTTAAATCCCGATCCTTAGGATCAAGTGTAAACTTAATCCCAAACATCACTATCCAGTCTATAGAGGAGCAACCGGAACAATCAGTATGCTTTGATATATTCCAACACCAGAATATATTAATATGTCGGTGTAACTATTGGAATATGAATAGAGAATTTAATGGAAAAAAGAAATCAGGAATCGAAATGAAATATGAACGAAAGAATAACAATTGTGTATCAGTGTTTGTGAATAAGAATGAAAAGTGTGCAAGTGTAATAGGAATCTGAAGTAATGCCACTATTATGAAATTAGAATAGGGCAAAAACTTGACTTTCACGCGATTCACTCAAGTACTTCACCGTCGTCTATAACCGGCTCGACTCACCTTGTTGGCTTTGCTTCTATCAAAGAAATAGACTAATTTAGTCATCTCGTATCTCAATCGCTTCTCAAACCGACTTCACATAGACTTTATCGTCTACCCATAAGCGTATTATTGACTCGTATACTAATTATTAACAAGCAAGACTCGATTAACTATATAATACACATAAGCACATAAGCCACATAGTCATTTTAGGATTAAAATAATTTTTAGAATCAAAATTGACTCACTATTCGCTTAATTGATCATTATCTAACTCGTTTCCTATTATTTAGGATTTATCGGACTCGCCCCTATACGCAATAAGGCCTATAATTAAATAAATATCAAAATTCAACTAGTTTCTAAAAGAAATTAGGTTTTAACATTATTTTTCATGAAAACAACTTATTTTTCTGAGTCAAAGGGCTTTCGTTTCGCTCGAATCGGATAAACGGTTCAATTAATATCAAATAATACAGATAAATCAATTTATTATTCAATATGATTAATTGTTACTAATTATCAAACCCTAAAATATTTTTAAATAGTTATTTGGGAAAAATCAGAATTAAAAATGATTTTTCTATAATTTTTGGAATTAAAATAAATTTATTATGATTTACTGAAAAAATTTGATTAATTATCAAAATAATGAATCATTTATAAAAAATAATAAATTTTAAATAAATAATAAATAATTAAAGAAATAAGTAAATCTGATTTTTTTGAAAATATTTCAGAATTATTTATAATATAAATCAATTAAATAATTATTTAATCAATTTATAAAATAAAAATAAAATTCAAGAAACAATTTTCAGAAACCAAACTCTGACAAAATTGGATCAAAACCGGGTTGTAAAACGGGTCACAACCGGGTTGGAATGAACAAAACGTGTTATGAAGAACTCGCCGGAAAATTCCCAGTTTTCAGTGGGTTTTCCCGATTCCGTTTAGTCAAATTCAGGCTAACACAGGTATCGTTTGGTCCTTTTCTCAACGGGGATCGATTCCAAATCAGCTTAACATCTCATACCCACAATCCAATCATCAGAATCATCTCAGAATCGCAAACTCCGATCAAACCGACTTAAACTCCGGCCAAAAACCGATCTGCTTCATCTGTACATGAAACTCGAGGTTCTATAGTGCAAATCATAGCTCAGAACACATACAATCAAAGCCCTATCCTCTACATAACCTCAGCTTTCTCTAAAATCAAAAATGATCAAACAAAAATTTACATAAACCCTAGAAATTGAATCAACAGTTCAAGCAATCGTTTGTTAAATTAATTAGCATGAATCGATTGTAAACAACATCAGGAAGCTATCTCTATCATCAAAACATCCTAATAACCCTAGAATCAAAAAGACCCAATTCAGACATAAACTCTAGAATTCGAAAATCAAAAACAACAAATTAAAACATGAAATTTATATCTAAAACAGAAAAAATAGTTCAAAACCTTTGATTTGGATACTCGAATCACTTGATTTGGTGCAGAAATGAGTTCAAAATCCTCGTTTGATTCTTCGACCCGAATTGAAACCCAACTCGTTCTGAAGAGAATTTCAGGATTTTTCCAGATTTTTAATAATTAATTAACAATAATTAAAATAAAAATTAACTATTTATAGCAGGTAAAATAATACTCCTAATTAAAATTAAGACCCTAATTATACATTTTTTAAATTTAAATGGCGTTAATTTTATAATTTTTAAGTATTAAAATTTATTTTTTTAATATTTTATATATACAATATATATGCGAAAAATTCCCAAAAATTGTGAATAATTCAAAAATACAAAGAAATTGTATAAATGAAAGTCTATAATTTTATAAAAATAAAAATGTGATTTTTGTGGGGGTTTTTAACACCCAATTGGGCCCAGAAAAGTCATTTTTCGTGAAACGAGAAAATTTATAAAATATCTAGATGTTCAAAATAACACGATGGTACAAGCCGTTTGATGAACAATAAAGCCCATTATTTTATTTGAAATATCCTCTATAAAATCATAGTTCAGGTCTTATAACTTTTGATACGAAAGATGTAAGTTCAAAATAAAATATCATAGAAATACCCTGAAAAAACCTAGACGATACAGAATACACATAGCACGTAACAGTTAGGGTTTTATAGCTAATTACACATAAATGACATATTAAAACACATAATTTATTATAAATACGATATAATACAAGCGTAATTTCCCAGGTGTTACACCTCGAGATAGATCGATGCACTAATAAGGAAAGACGGATGGACTAAGGAGACTGGAAAGCAAGAAATTAGGAAATTTGATGAAGCAAGTGAACTTCAAGAATGTGAGGTGTATGTAACACCTGTGACTTGATACCCAAAAGGGAGACAGCAGGTATAAAAGATATCCCAACATTGAGATGTCTGTTGAGATAAATAACAAAGGTAAATGAGTAATTAGAACTAAAAGGTTCCCTGTATACATTACCAATATCTTTCAGAACATCCATGCTATCATTACCAAATCAAGAAAGAAAAGCTTATTCAGTTGTTTTCTTTTGGAGGCCATATGGATTGACCTCAGTTGGAATAAGGATGTTATTGTGAAACTAGGTATAGATTATCGAGGTGAGAATGATTTAATAAGATACCCTTATCAGGGATATATGAATTGATTTATCCATGGAAGGATGGAAGTACCTTTTTTAAAGGTGGAATTAAGGATAAAACCTCGATAACTTGAGATGAACCCTAGAGGAATGCATAAAGGTTGACATTTCACCCTTAATAGGGAAATTATGAGTTTTAACAGTATGAATTGGAAGGATTAAGGTAAAGACAACCTTTAAAGATCAATGGAGAAGGTTTTCAGAATTATATAGACAATGATTCTAGTATTGGTAAATGGTATCTTGATATGCCATGTACCTAGGGAATACGTGAGGAATGATTTAAGGATAACCCTCGAGATTTTCGAGAAGAGAGGTAATATTTAAGTTTTCCAAATAGATATTTTGGTAAAGGAAATATGACGTAATAATGATGATTCCAGGTGGGGCACGTGTTCAACCATGAGGAAGTATGGATCGAACCAATGAAGGTCAAAATTGTCTAAGACAAGAAGGACCCAAGATAAGAGACGTCCTAAGTATGATCGAGAGTCAGCCGTGATGATGTTCACATTTAAAGACTAAGGAAATAACTTATGGAAAAATGGTGATATGTTTTTTCTCACCTGAACTTAAGCAGAGAATTTTCACATAAGCAGTGATTATAAATGACGTAGAAAATTTAGTTGAAAATGGTTCAAAAGACATTGATTGTAAGGGACTATTACTATCAGGAAAGGCCAATGAGGTGGCCGATACTTTAAGTGTAAGAGAGCAATTATAGGCGTTCGTGCCAAAAGAATACCATAATGCTGGTTAAAGCCGTGAAGGTTATATTATGGTGTGAAAGATTGACATTCCTTCTGATGATTGTGCAATACTTAACCATAATAGTAGGTTGGTGGAGATTTAATTCATGTTAATCGCTATGAGCGGCTACCCATCTTAGAAGGTCCTACCTTAAGATAAGTCAAGACCATGTTTCAAAAAGGACTAAATGAACGCTTGAGTTTCCAGTCTTCTATTGAGGACATGTGATTAATAATGGTATTAACCTTCTATCGTTGCTTTTATTGAAACTCTTATGCAATTTATCTGCTTTATGTCGTATAAACGTCAAGTCAGAAAAGGTTTTACATGGATCACATATGGTGATTATGTTACCTCCTTAGAAAATTTTGATACGACAGGTATGGACTTCGTATGATTAGCTATTAAGATTCCGAGGAAAACAAATGATTACAGTAGGTCTGCGACGGACCATAGTAATGCGGCAGTGATTCTGCGATTAATGAGACAATAACAACCGTGAGAGTTGTATTGTAATGAATGTTGAGATTAAGTACCACTAATTGGGTCATGGAAATGTATAAGTTATTGTTGATAGACTAACTAAGTTGATTATTTACCTATTAAATATTTATTCCTTCTTATCGACAGAGAGTCGTATTACTATACAAGGAAGGTTATGGTGCAAACATAGAAGTCTAGTAACGGTGATGTCTAGAATGAAATCCCAGATTCGATTTCGATGTCTAGGGAGTTTCAAAGGTGATTGTCTATAAGCTCGAACAAGAGGATGGGTCCATAGAATGATGGATGAAATAGCAAAATATTCAGGCACATGAAATACGATGCTATAATACTTGATGTTGATATATATATACATATATATGTTTCATTCTCCTGTGATAAGCCTCTATAGTTTAGAGGTAGACTCCAAGCTAGATGTTTTGTGGAAATATTTTTATATAATTCTTGTAAATTCTTTCTTTTTCTCTTCTTTTCATTTCGTGTAAACTGAGAAGAACAACCCTTCCACAAGGGGAGGTATTTCCGAATTACTATCTATCTATGTGATAGAAGCCTAGTAGGATACCACATATTGTTTAATTGCTTGTCAAGTACTAAAGGCTGGCCCCATTCTGTACTAACTATACGATGTAACAAGTGTTCATGATCATAGTTATCTCTCAATAAATTCTTGTACTTCTCTATGATTGATCATGCTTTTAAAGATAGAAGCGGCTAGGAAAGGAGTAGTATAAATGTGTTTGCCTCCGGAATCGAAAAGGGTTCGTGATACTAAGATTGGCACAATTATTAAAAGGTTATAAAATGCCAGCAAGTCAAAGTATTTCCAAAATAGTGTTATGTACAAAAAATAGCAACGCTTACGAACTAGAAAAGAACGAGTATTGACAAGAAAAAGCTATAGCACTAGAAGCTAGGATGAGAGTCTATACAATAGACTTGAAAGAAATTTGGAATGGTCACTTAGCACGGATTTTCTTACAACAATAAATGATATGTCAGTATTGAGATGTCACCTTCTGAGACCCTTGAGGGAGGACAATGCCGATCTCCCTTGTAGCAAGATAAAGTTGGAGAGCGCAAGATGCTCGAACCAGCAGTTGTCCAAAGGACGAAGGACATAGTAGATCTAATTAGAGGATGGATAGTAGCAGCCTAAGATTGACTGGAAAAGTAAGCTGGTTTGGCCCGGAAGGGAAATAAGTATGAAGTAGGGAACCTAGTGTTTTTAAAGGTATTCCCTTGGAAAGGATTGATGAGGTTCGGAAAGAAAAGATAGCTAAGATTAAGATTCATTGTACCTTTTAAGATATTAATACATAATGGGAAGTTATCATATGAACTAGCCCTACCCCCGAACTTGAAGCAAGTTCATAACATGTTCCCCGTATTAATATTAGGGAAGTATGATCCAGATTTCAGACATGTAGTGGAATGGAATACGAGCACATACACATGCAACCAGACTAGACCTATATTGAGCAACTAGTAAGGGTTATATATCAAAAAGGAACAAGTGCTTATGAACAGGGTTATCAAACTAGTCAGAGTTTGGTGGTAGAACCACGATATGAGAAAATTGACTTGAGAGTTAGAAAGCGCAATGCTAGGAAAGTATCCCCAACTGTTTATATCTGATTCCAAGACAGAATCCTTTTAAGGAGGGGAGACTATAATAACCCCAATTTTTGGAATTTTTGTAATTCTTATGAATAGTAACTTTTTTGCTGGTTGTGCTGATTAAGGAAATTATCAGACCATACTATATAGGAATACTGTTTTAGAAATTCTGAGATCGTACTAGTATTCCATAAAGTAAATTTGTGTATGTAAAGGTCATTAGAATTCGAATTCGAACACTTTGGGTTTTCCCGAAAATCCACCAGATGTTCAAGGAATTAACTATAAGGTTACATGATTAAAAGGATTTCAGTTGAAGGATTATAAGAGCGGATCATTAAAGGAATATAAAATAGTAAGAAAGGTTTAGGGAAGCCAAAGTAATAAGATCCCGGATGTGATCCCTTAAATGAGCAACGAGAACGATGTTAAGCGAATCGTACAATAAATAAGCGACCAAGAATCAAGCTTGTACAGGAAGCAAGGGAATTAAACAAGTGGATTAGAAACAAGGTGACGTCATCAAGCCATAAGAGTTTGATAAATGGCAAGGAAGTGACATAAGGAGGATTATGTAAGCATAGTTAAGAGATATTTTGCAAGAATCATTCTTGGCCAAGTGTTTTAACCACTTGATTAACCAAGGTTAATCCTTAACCAAACCATTCATCGTATAAATACCAAGTTACCAAGCAAGCAAGCATTTTTCTTTTTCCCCTTTCATCACATTTGCTCTCGGCCAAAATAGGACTAACAACTTAAAACTGCTTTATATCCTTCAATTCTCACTCAAATATTATGTTCTCTAGCTCTTTGAAAAGGTATTGTGATGGCCTACAACTCTTTTCTACAAGCCTCATCCAGATAGTCATGATAAGACCATCATTTTTCCAGTTCTTTCAAGCGGATTGATAGTACTCCGAAGATTCTAACTTATTTCTTGAACTCCTTTGCAAGTTTGAACATGATAAATATAGATCAATGATCTTTTAAGGATTAAAAGCTCTTGTTAGTGTGTTTAAGGATCCAAGGAAGGTTTAATCACCTATCCCTCTTAGTTTAGCTTGATTTTTATTATTGGGTTTGATGATAGTTATGTTTTAGTACATGTATGCTTATATCTATTGCCTCGAACCATGATTAAGCATGTTTTAATGGTGGAAACCTTGAGTTGAAGAAACTTGAGTATTAAATGATATTCTTGAGATAGTTTTAAAGATAAACTAGATTGATGATGCTTGGGTTATTAGTTGAATGGATGACAAAGATTGAAAATCTTGGAATAATAGTAAACATAAAGTTATAATGTCCGATTTTTCAATCCCCTGTTTTGTGAGTAACATTCAGACTCGAAAACCCAACTGTAAAACATTACCAGTTCCATGGTTAGCTATATTAATCTTTAAGATTCATTTTGATATGTGGATCGCTTTAATCTAATTTACAGTTTAGGACATTTTTGAGTAACGACATTTCACGAGCAGACCTCGACCCCTCGAGTAACTTTATGACCATGTTTAAGGCCCCTAAAAGACTTAACGGAACACGAAACAATTATGTAAAGTCACTTAGGCAGTTAGTAAGGTCCTTGAGAAGGAGTCGCCTTAAAATGTTTAACAATCAATTTATTAAAAATGATGGAGCCGAGGGTACGCGAGCGACTTATGTAAATCTTTAAGCGCAGAAGTGAGCGTTACGGTATAAATGAATAAAGTCCAGTTTCTTAAGTGACTGGGGATGAATTCCGGCTTATGTTGTTGTTCATAGGTTACCGGACCCACTCTAAGCTTAAGACTACCCTAGATCGCTTAGGCAAGTTTTCGACGTGTATAACTGTTTTTGTGATGTTATATATGCATTATCTTGAGATAAGTGCATGATTGTTATTAGGAAATCTTGTGATATATTAAAGCATGTTGATATATATATATATGCATGCCTGCTTTGAAATATTGATATTTCATTGTCAATTAAATTATTTATAAACTGCATAATACCTATGCTAAAGATAAGCAGTAGTTGCGTATACCCTTAGTATAGGGGACCCAAAGTTGAACATTTTTCCTAAAATCGGGAAGCGAGGTTCCCGAGTATATTTTATAAAGTTTTCTATAACTATTAAACGAATAAGGTATATTCGATAGTTTTGAATAATAATCAAACATTATTTTCGATTATTCAGATACAGATTTTACTTTAGAATAAGTATATCTTTTGTTATTAATTATTCGTTTCAAATATTAGTTTCAAAACTTTGACTTCATTAATTTTTATGAAAACTATTCATTATGGGAAAAATATTTAAATAATAATATTCAGATATTTTTCTACTATATCGGAATTGAATTATTTTATTAAATCATTCTTACTCCAAATGTTTCCAAAAATGTTTACAAATCTTCAAAATAATTTAAAAGTTAGAGCAGATCCCAAAACTCATTTTTAACTTAAATCTTTTCTTTCGTGGATTGATTTAAATACTCGCTTAAAACCTAAGGGATCCGGCTCCGTGGTGTATTTTTGTCGCAACGAAGTTGTTGATTTGATAAAAAAGTTTTTAAATATTTTCCCAACATTCGGGAAGTAAGTCCATCTAAATGCGTCGGCATAGGCGACAGATCGGGGTACGGTCTATCAAAGTGTAAGGGCTGGGTGACAGTCCATCAACGCATTAGAGGCTGGATGACGGTCCAACACAAGGTCCTATACGGACAGGGTGATACGAGCGAGGAATTCAACCATCTACTAGTAGAGAAAATGACTTGATTGATATATTTTCCTGATCAGCAAGGTATCGGGTTTATGCCAAAGCTTTCTTCCTTCAAAAATTATTGGGTATTACAACTCTGTTTATACTTTTCATAACATAGGTTTTCAAGGAATGTATGACATATATATATATATATATATAAATATGTGTGTGTGTATATCGGGACTTAATGAAGTATCTCGTAACTTCTTTTTTTATAAATGATATTTCAAAGATTGATTGTATACAAGTTTTGTCTTGTAGCTTCATCTATGTGATGAACTTTTGAAACTAATTACGCTTTGAACAGTGGTAGTTCAAGTAGTTTTCGGAAAAGATATAAGTATATTGGAGTATTTTGAAACTTCATCTTTTATATGTATATCTAGTAAATGATTATCTTATGCATAAAAATATTTTTAGGAAGTTATCAATATAGATACTTTGCACTAGCGAACAAGCTAGTATACATGTTATTTTGGTGAGCTATTTTGCTCACCATTACTTCATTTCTTCATCATACAACAACAACTAGGCAAGATTAATAGGACCAAGCTCCCAATTCGCGAACAGAATGGAAATGTTTCACAACTTCCTATAGGCGTTGATACCGTTACACTGAGGTAAGAGCTACCAATAGGATAGGCTTTCAAATTTGATGTACTAGACTTATGTACATATATGAATTTTATAATGGCAAAGAACATGTAAATTTATTTAGATACCCTTTTGAGGTGTAATAACTTATGATTTGTGAATAATAGAATTTGTATTATTTTCGGATTTCATCTCTGAGACTATAACGTGTTGTGGAGTGAGTATTATTATGGGGTCACAGTATGCAGTTGTTTATTTAATTAAAACAAAGTTTTATGAATGGAAATAAAGATTGTGATAACCCGGATCCCCGACCCCGAATTTGGGGGTGTTACATCGATCCAACTCAACCTGGAATCCAAGCTCGCACACTGGTCTGAGGATCCTACCAACAGTTTCTTTAACACCCTCCAAATCCGGGGTATAGATTTGGGGCATTACTAATATTAACTACTCATTAAACCTGCACAAGCGGAATATAAATAAAATAATTACCCCGAACTACTACTACTCAGGATCTTTTCGAGGTTAAGGATTGAAAACAAGAATGACAAACCAACTTTATTACAAACCAGTTTTAAACAATCTATCTCAAGAACTCTCTCTTTGTTATAAAACTTTATTCTATTTACATTTCACACTAAAATACTTTTATTCAAACCATTATTACTACTTGTCCTGCTACACCTGATCAGGTAACTCAAAGCTCTCTTCTGGGATAGGGACAAACACCCTTGGTATAAAAGGGTCCCGCTGCTTAACTCGCTTCTTGACTATGCGGGTTCTGATGGGTCTCATTCTCTACCTTGACTGAAAAACAAAAAGAATAAAAATAAAAGGGGATGAGCCAAAATTGCTCAACAAACTTGCAATAATATGTATAGCATAAAGGAAAAGAATAAACGAACCGATAATCTATTTCTGGAAAGAATAAGAATTTGCCATTACTGTCGAGTGCCAAATGAACAAGACTAGAAACAAGAACCAACATATGCACTATAACCTGCTGATCAGTCAGGATACAGTGCAGATCTATACCCAACTACATAGACCCAACCAACATAATGAGTACTCAGGCAACTATGGCCTATTAATTAAAGGTCTGGGTAAAACCCAGCCCGTATCATAACCATCCAGTCCAATGTTTAACATCTGGAACAATCAGAATGCTTTTGACGTATCCCAACATCAGGATATATCAGAGTATATATAACAAGGGTAAACTTATTGGAATATGAATAGGGAATTCAATAAATTGGGAGAAATCAAGAATCGAAATGAAATAGAATCAAGAATCAATAACTGTGTAACAGTGTATATGAACAAGAATTATCAAAGTGTAACTGATGTGAAAAATGGGATATAATTCACTATTCTGAATTTAGAATAGGGGAAAAACTTGCCTTGCGTGTACTTAACCTGGTTCAACTCACCGCCTTCTATCTTCTTCTTGATTTGCTTTGCTGACACTGAATCAATCATAGAAAGGTAGTCGTTTAGATAACTTACTTCATACGTGTATCTCGAATTAACTAATCCTATTTGATACTGGACTCATACCTGCATTAACTAATCCTATTTGATTTTATTTATAATTTTTTAGAATTTATTTGACTCGATTCTACCCCTATTAGGGCATATAAATAATTAACTAACACAAGACAACTCTCTTTCGGAAGAAATTATGGTTTACAATTATTTTTATTGGATTCGTTTCATTTTTCTGAGTATAGGAGTCTTCGTTTCGCTCAAATCGGACTAACGGTTTAATTATTATGAATTAAACAAGATTTAATTAATTAATAATTAATTATAAATAATTAATTATAATTAAATAGTTCTAAATTATATTTTTAAATAATTATTTGATATTTACTGTATTTTAAAATAATTAATCCTTAATTAGTATGATTAATTTACAATTTATTACAATTATTTACAATTGATTAGATCGATTATTTGCAAATAACCAATCGATACAATTAACTGATACGCTATTTATCAAATAAATAATTATTACTCGAATCATAATCTAACTCAACGATTAACTACTCGTATAAATACGAGCTACTTGCATTCCTCGCATAATTATCGAACTATTATTATTATTACTATAACCTGTACGATTAATTAATTATATGTATTTAATTATTCTATACGAATAATCATTACGACACTCTTCGAATAAATTAACGCTCGAATAATAATTCTACTTATCGAATCAATACTCGTATAGATACGAGTTACTCGTAATATTCAACTAATTATCGAGTTCTTAATCATATTATTCAATTATTTTTAATCCTTATTTATTAATTAATTACCTAATTATTAATTAATAAATAACTAATAAATAATTAGATAAATAATTAGATAAATAATTAAATAATTAATTAAATAAATAATTTTGAATTTCTATATTATTAAAATAATTCTGAAATTACTAATAATATTTTTCAGAATTTAAAACTGATTTTTATTTAATTTTTAGAATTTTTAAAACTAATTTTTGATTTTATAAAATATAATTAATTAATTAAACCAGAAACAGGAAACAGAAACTGGTTTTGGGTTTTTTTAGGGGATAAAAACCGGGTCAACCAATCGGGTTGACTCCGGGTTCTGAAGAAGAGGAACCGGGTCTCGCCGGCCGGTTAAAATCCGGCGGCTTTACCCAGGTTCCGGCGAACCTCGTCCCCCCTCCAAACACCACTATTTCGATCGGGAAATTCAGGGTTTCTCTCCCCCGTGACTGCAGAAACACGACCCAGCCCCCAGTTGCCTTCCACCGTCCCTGTCGCGTCTTCTCCCCGACGACGATAGGCGAACATAATACACATGTCCGGCGAGCTTGATTTAACATCAAAACAGGATCATTTGCTTCGATTCAACCATTTATTCCATCCAAAATCACACCAGAATTCCACCTCTACCATTATCCAATCCAAACGATACCTCTATTGAATTCTCCGGCCAAAATCAAACACTTTCCGGCCAAATACTAAACTAACAATTCCGTACACGAAAAATTACAAATAATATATCAAATAAAGCTTATTAGTTCTACATTCAAACCCCCATATTGAAAACAATCACAAATTCTTACACCTTCAAAAATGAACTAAAATAAAATTACATAAACTTGAAACTAAGAACTAATACCTAGAACATAACTTCGATAAATTAAATAGCACAAATCAGTTGTAAACAAGTTTATGCAACTATTCCAAGCATCAAATTCAACCCAGAACCCCACAATAAAAAACCCCCAATTTAGTTCATGAACCCTAAAATATGAATTGAAAATCTAAGCAACAACAAACGAAATTGATGGTATGAATAGAAAGTAGAGATCAAGAGCTTTGTTTTGGTTACTCACATGATCAAATCGGTTAACAGAATCACTTCCAAATCTGGAGTTTAATTCTCTGTCTGTTCTTCACCAACACTAATAATTTCTTGATTTTCTGAATTTTTAATAATAATAACTAATTAATTAATAATAAAACAGCTATTTATAGTACTGAAAATAATACTCCTAAATAAAATTAAGGGGCTAATTACACTCCTAATAAAAATATTTGGCCCCAATTTTTATAATTTTTGGGTATCAATAATAAATTTTTAAATATCCAATAAATACAAAATAAATGCTTAAAATTCCCAAAATTTATGAATATTACAAAAATGTAACATAAGATGATGTATAATAATTTCATGATCATATAAAAATAAAAATGTGATTTTTGTGGGGCTTTTGGTACCCGAAGGGGTCCTGAAACGTCATTTTTCGCGAAAAAGGTAAATTTATAAAACGTCTAGGCGTTTAGAATAACGATATGGTATGGGTCGTTTTTGGTAAAATAGGGCCATTATTGTTTTTGAAATACGGGCTTTTAAAACACTGTTTGAGCAGTACGGGTGTTAGATATATTTGATAATGTCATGACTAATATAATTTGTGTTTAGTTTTCAGATCTTACTTAACAGGACAAATCAATACTTAACTGGAAATCAACATTTATACTGAAGTCAGAACTTAAGTTGTAAGAACTTAAGTTATCAGGAGATATTTATCAGAAGATAATATCAGGACTTAAGTAGACTTTCAGATAAGGAAGGCGGCTGATTGTAAGGGAAGAAGATCAAGACAAACGCAAGAAGAGATATGCATGAAGAAGGAATTCTATGAAGAATAGAAGACTTGGAAAGGAAGATATCTAATTGATATATTTTAGGAAGCAGAATTATATTCCATATCAATTAGAGATTATCTTGTAACTGTGTAGTATATAAACACAGACATAGGGTTTACACTATATGCGTTACCATAATCGAAGTTATTATTTATTGTAACCCTAGCAGCTCTCGTGATAATTTGTTCATCACTGAGAGATGACAGTTCCATATTGTAACAGAGTTTAATAAAGCTTGTTTTCTGTTACTTGTGTTCTTTAATTCGATTTGATTGTGATAAACACTGTATTCAACCCCCTTCTACAGTGTGTGTGACCTAACAAGTGGTATCAGAGCAGATCTGTTAACACACAAATAGTTTAAGATCCGAAAACAATCATGTCTGAAGAAGAACATACTCCAACTAAGCCCACCAAAACTGAAGAACCTCCAAAGACTCAAATCCATAGTCGATATGAGACTATTAGAGTTCCCATACTGAAACCATTTGAATATTCCATATGGAAGGTGAGGATGTCTATGTTTCTGGAAGCTACTGATCCAGAATACCTTCATAGAATCAATGAAGGACCACACAAACCAACCAAACTCTCTGTTGTAGTTGCAGGTGAACCAGCAAAGTTTGTACCAAAGGAGAAGAGTGATTACACTGCTGAAGATATCTCATCAATTGCTAAGGATGCTAAGGTACGACACTTACTGCATAGTGCCATTGATAATGTAATGTCAAAACAGGATAAGCCAACTGAAGTTAACATAGGCTTAATGACAAAGAAGCAGCTTAAGCATAAGCTGAAAGATGTTAATAATGTAAACAAGGTAAATCCACCTAGGAAAAATAGGAATGGAAAGGAAGGTGTGAATAAAAGTAATAATTATAAGCCTGTTCCTAATGCTCCTAGAAAAACATGTCATAACTATTGAAATTCTAACCATCTGGCTTCTTTTTGCAGGAAAAATAAGAACATAAACTCCCTACCTTCAAAGTCAGGAGTTAAGAGTCAGTCTGTTAGATATAGGCCACAAAATCCTTGTTTTCATTGTGGTAGTTTATGGCATTCCATTTATACTTGTAAGGAATATCATAGTTTGTACTATAATTATTATCAAATAAAACCTTCTTTAAAGAAAGTTAGCATTGTTCCTTCTAGTGTAAGTTCTGATAAAAAGTCTGATAGTGTAAATGCTGAAAAGAAAAATGTTAACATAAACTCTGATGCTAAATCCGCTGCAAATGTTAACAAACTTAATAAGGCCAAAGGATCCAAGCAAGTCTCGGTCCTTAAAACTAATCATTAGTGGTCTTTGTGATTGCAGGGCAACATGAAAAACATCCTAGTTCTGGACAGTGGATGTTCAGGACATATCACTGGAAATAAAGCCCTGCTATTAGACTTTGTGGAGAAAGCTGGCCCAAGTGTTTCTTATGGAGATGGAAACATGTTATTGCAAAGAAGAAATATGCTATGGTCATAGTGGATGAGTTCACCAGTTACACATGGGTGTATTTCTTGCACACAAAAAGTGAAACTGCATCTATTTTGATTGATCATGTCAAGCAACTGGATAAATTGGTCAAAGATTCTGTGATGATCATAAGAAGTGATAATGGCACTGAGTTCAAGAATTTGATCATGGAAGAGTTCTGCAAAGACCATGGAATAAAGCAAGAATTTTCTGCTCCTGCAACTCCACAATAAAATGGAGTTGTTGAAAGAAAGAATAAAACTCCTATTGAAGCTGCACGGACTATGCTTGATGAAGCAAAGTTGCCAACCTACTTTTGGGCTGAAGCTGTGCAGACTACTTGTTTTACTCAGAATGCAACACTCATTAACAAGCATGGAAAAACACCATATGAGATGGTGAAGAAAACGAAGCCAAATCTAAAGCATTTTCATGTATTTGGATGCAAGTGTTTTGTTCTTAAGACTCATCCTGAACAGCTACCCAAATTTGATCTGAAAGCTGATAAAGAAATTTTTGTTGGATATCCACTTTCCACAAAAGCCTTCAGAGTCTACAATTTAAGAACAAGGGTTGTCATGGAATCTATCAATGCCTATTTTCATGATAAGAAACTTACAGGACTTGAGGATTTCAATGATCATGATCAGCTGAGATTTGAGAATGAAGTTTTAAATTCTGATACTGAAAATCTTGACAGTCTAAATCCTGATACTGCAAACTCTGATGGATTAAACTCTGATGTTATTGAAACAGTAGTGACTACGCAAAAGGAAGATGCACCTGTGCAGGGGGAGCATACTGAAGATACAACCACATTTCAAGAACCATCAGAACCTACAACAGGCTCTTCAAGTTCTGATGGGCCAAGTTCTGATAATTCTGAAAACTCAAGTGCTGATATTTCTGGAAACTCAAATTCTGAAGGATTCAACTCAGAGAGCATAATTTCAGTGGGAGAATTAGAAAATGTTGATGAAGACAGCATGGATCATGGGGGAGCATCCAGCTCTAGAGAAAATCTTCCATCTGCAAGGAAGTGGACTAAAGCACATACACCTGACTTAATTATTGGAAATCCTGATGCAGGTGTTAGAAGTAGAACAGCTACATCAAATGAATGTCTTTATCACTCTTTTCTCTCTCAGACTGAACCAAAGAAAGTGGAAGAAGCTCTTCAAGATGCTAATTGGGTGCAAGCAATGCAGGAAGAGTTAAATAAATTTGAAAGAAACAAAGTCTGGACCCTAGTGCCAAGAACAAAGAACAGATCTGTTATTGGTACAAAGTGGGTGTTCAAAAACAAAACTGATAGTGATGGCATAATTACAAGGAATAAAGCAAGGCTGGTTGCAAAAGGATATTCTCAATAGGAGGGAATTGATTATGATGAAACATTTACACCAGTTGCTAGATTGGAAGCCATAAGGATATTTTTGGCTTATATTGCTCACAAAAAGTTTAAAGTCTTTCAAATGGATGCGAAAAGTGCTTTTCTTAATGAAGACTTGGAAGAAGAGGTCTATATTGAACAACCTCCAAGCTTTGTAGATTCAAATTTTCCAAATCATGTCTACAGGCTTGACAAAGAACTTTATGGCCTTAAGAAAGCTCCTAGAGCATGGTATGAGACTTTAGCTCAATTCCTTCTGGAAAGTGGATTTCACAGAGGTACAATTGATAAAACACTGTTCTACCTCAACCATGGAAAGGACTTACTTTTGGTACAAATATATGTTGATGATATCATATTTGGTTCTATAAATGCCAAACTCTGTGAGAAGTTTGCAAAGCTAATCTAGTCAAGATACCAAATGAGTATGATGGGAGAACTTAGTTAATTTCTGGGCCTTCAAGTCAAGCAAACTGAAGAAGGTACTTTTATCTGTCAATCCAAGTACACCAGAAACTTACTGAAGAAGTTTGGAATGCAAGATAGTTCAACAGCATCCACTCCCATGGCCACTGCAACCAAGTTAGATAAAGATACTGGTTCATCAGTAGATATTACTAACTACAGAGGTATGATTGGCTCTTTACTCTATTTAACTACAAGTAGACCTGATATCATGTATGCTACCTATTTTTGTGCGAGATTTCAAGCAGATCCAAGAGAACCTCACTTAACAGCTGTGAAAAGAATTTTCAAGTACATTAAGGGTACAGCTGATCTAGGATTGTGGTATCCTAGAGAATCAGACTTTAAGCTAATAGGTTACTCAGATGCAGATTTTGCAGGATGCAAAATTGACAAGAAAAGCACAAGTGGAAGCTGCCAATTTCTAGGAGGCAGATTGGTTTCTTGGTTTAGCAAGAAACAAAAGTCAATTTCCACATCAACTGCAGAAGCAGAGTACATAGCTGCAGGAAGCTGTTGTGCACAGATTCTTTGGATGAAGAATCAGTTACTGGATTATGGGTTAGAATTTTCTAAAATTCCTATTTACTGTGATAATTAAAGTGCTATTGCTATGACAGGTAATCCAGTTCAACACTCAATGAGAAAGCACATCAGCATTAGGTACCCTTCATAACGGAACATGTGGATGAAGGTACAGTGGAATTGCATTTTGTTCCAACAGATCAACAACTAGCAGATATCTTCACAAAACCACTATGTGAAGCTACTTTTACAAGATTGGTAAATGAACTTGGAATGTTTCAGGTTCTTTCTCTAAATGTGCTTAGTTTATGTTCTGATTCATCAGACTTTATGATCAGTATTTACAGATATTACTATCTTTGGGTATTCTGTGCTTAAATTGAAAGTTGCTAAAGTGCTGATTGTTGTCTGATGTGAATTTCTAAACTCTGACAGTGATATGAATGTTTCTGTGACTATTCAATTCAATGAGGATAATTATGTTAGATACTGACCTAGTAATCTTTAATATACTAAAGATCCCATGTATGAACTAATTATTTATGTGGAAATATTTTAACACAAGCAAATTCTGATATTGAGCTTAGTTAAAGTTTACTTTGTGTATCTTGTTACTAAGTGAAAAACTAGAATAGTGCTTCTTATCTGTTAAGTTCTAATGTTGGTAAATCTGATGGATATACTAAGTTCTGATAAGCCTCACTTATCAAAAGAAAAAGAAAAGAAAAGAAATAAAAATCAGGCACTCCTTTGAGATCTAGAGTAAAAATGTGGAAGGGAAGACCCAAGTGCATTGCTGGTATTAAGTTATATGCATTAGAAAAGCAAAATAAAATTTTCCTTGTGACTTTTCGCATTCTCTGATTATTGGAGAAATACTCTGATAATAGCATAAATTCTGATAAGCAGTCGTGACTCACTTACACTGAGAAGCCACTGATGGAATTTCAAAAGATGCATAAAATGAGCACAAAATAGTTGAGGTGGACTCATGTATTAACTCATTCTATAGTAGACTTCAGAATAATGACAGATTTTGAGCAAAGTTCTTAGTTATGCCTTATTTCTAAGATGTACTGAAGTGAATCAGACTTTAATCTTTATCTGATATTTAGCTTACTGCACACACATACACTCCATATGAATGATGGAAATTACTGTGGTGATAAATGTTATTTTAGATGAACAGGTTAAGTGTTAGTTGCATAAATTCTGAGGACAAGTTATGATGGAAATTCTGATGATTAAGTTCTGAAGAAATGAAATCAGTATTTGTGTGAAGAATTACAGTCATATTTAAAATCAGAATATGTTTGGGTGAGATATAAACAGTCAACATAATTTGGGTTAGTGGTACTCGTAAATGCATAGTATTTTTTACTTGTTTCGTGTGCTCATTAACTCCTGTTTTAAGCTTCCAATGGCTGTCATTATTACTCATCGGTCTAGGGAGACGAGGCTTGACTTCTTTTCGTTTCACAATCCATGCATCCCTTGGTCTTCTCTTGTCTATATAACTGACCAATAATCCTTCAATAAAAATCAATTCTTTCTTCTCTCAAACAATGACTCAGTTTGGTTGGTTTTACTGCTACGACTCAGACAAGGTGACCATCTGGAACAATGGAGTTCCAACTCGTTATTCCATAAACAACACCAATTCTAGATGCTGATTTTAATGAAGATATTCCTTCTACACCAGTTCTGAATCTGGATGATGAAAATCAGAATTTAGGTGGGCATCAAGGTTTGGCTGTTGATCAGAACTTAGTAGGAGATCAGCACTTAGAGGATGATGTTGAAGTCTCAATAGCCTCTCATACTATTCTTTTATCAGAGGAAGGTGATGATGCTGATTCTATAAGTTCTGATGCTGCTAATATTGAACTTACTGGTGAAGCTGCTGTCAATATAGATGCTAATGCAGCTGGTCCATCAGGACATGCACCTCCACAAGCTCCTTCAAAAGCTGATCTTGGTAAAAAGTTTGTTAGAGGAGATGCACCAGTATCTTGGAGTGAAACTCCTAGAGGAAGGGAGTGGACTAAGGAATGGAACAAAGCTACTTTTGTTCCTTCTTCAACTATACTTGCTGAGCACTTGGCAAAAGCTGATGAGATGCTAGTCAATGATGATTTCAAGACACAGCTCAGAGTTACTGCACTCAGTACAAGTAACCTTCAAGGTCAACAATCTGTAACTCAGGACAAGGTGGACAAAATTCAAGAATCTATCAATCAGCAAGATATGGTTGCCAAGCTGGACAAGAAAAGGTTTTTCAAACCTACTTTTGACAGAATTGAGTACATTTAGAAAACCCAAGAGAAGCAACAATCTCAGATTGATGAAATTTTAAAGAATCAAGCTTCTCATCAAAATCAACTCAATGAGATCCAATCCTCAGTGGAATTGCTTCTCTCTCTTCTTTTACCTGCTGATGCCAAAAAGGCGGAGAAAGTAATTAAGTCTAAATGCAAAACTGTTAAGACACTGAAGGGAAAGGATGATGAAAAAGATGACCAGGGAAACTCTGGAATGGGTGGAGGTCATGGTCAAGGTAAAGGTTTCTCATCAAGCAAAGCTGGAACTACAAGTCAAAGAACAAGTTTTGATACTGGGAGAAGAATAAGTTCTGACACTGGTAAAAGGATAAGTTCTGATGAACATCTGGAACTTGATGAGGAAATTTCAAGACAGTTATTTCTGAAAGAAAATCCAGGACTTTGAGAGTCTAAAGGAAGAAGAAGCTAGACTTAAGTTAGAAAAAGTGAACTCCAAATCTAAAGCTTCTGTTGGTGAAAAGAAACTTCATAACGTTAAAGGCATTATGATAAAAGAAAGGACAAATCATGAGGCAACCAAGGCCAAATCACAAATGGAGATAGATCCAAGGTCCAAGGGCAAGGAAAAAGTTGATGAACCTGTAAAGCTTTATGTGCCATTTATGGATGAAGAAATATCTGATGAAGATGCTAGTCTTACTCTGATACAAAGGAAGATTTCTCAATCAACCTCTGACATGGCTCAAGTTATTCGATGTCAAGATATAGGAAGTTGTGATATGACAATGAAGCAAGCAACCTGTGATATAGCTCATGTTGACTTGATATCGGAAGATAAGGAAAATGAAACCTCTGACATTGCTCATGTTAAACCTTCAAAGTTACTTCTACCAGGATTCACCAAAGCTAAACAGACTCAACCTTTGAAGACTGCAACAAGTGGTTTTGAAGCAAGAGTGGTTATAGGAAAAGAAGCAAGAGATAAATCTAGATTGGGTAGTGCTGATGAAAGAAGAATACAGAACACAACCAATGATCCAACTTCTTTAAGTGAACCAGGTGTTGGAGCAACTCCTGACAGATTGAATCAGCTTGAATCTGTACAGATGGTTTACCGTACCTTCTTGAAAGAACACATCTTGTTATATTTTATGACAGATGGAAGGGTATACCATATTAGGCAGAATGCTATACCACTGAAGTATTATGAGGAACTAGAACATGTTCTATTCTTACTTCAAGTGAAGAACAGATTAACAGATGGTGCTGCAAATTATTTGAAGACTCAAATTCAGAGACAGAAGAAGCTTTATTCTGTAAAGTCTGACAGCATATATTGTCCCAAGTACAGAGATCACAAGGGTGATATTGTCGAGATGAAGCCTAACTCTGCTAAGATTATAACTACCTTTTTGGGCTATAAAGCTGTGGAATTCAATCTTGAGTCTGACAAGGCATATTTGATCAGACTAGATCAGGACATAAGGAAAGCTAGAATAAATGATCTCAGGGCTGCTATCTTACAAATTGGTGAAGATACAGTTGAATTGAAGAATGCTAAAAGGAGGATGGTTAATGAACTTGAATATGCTGAGAGATGTTTGTTAAAGAACTATCTCAGAACAACTCCTGATATCAAAGAGATCAGTAATTGAAGCCAAGTCAAAGATCTACAACTGATTAAATTCTGATGTGTATATAGACTGAAGTTGTTATCAGAAGTTAAAAATGGTAAAGCTACAAGGACTGTAAGTTGTAGTTATCTAGTCAAATTCTTATGCATTTGTACTTAATGTTTTTGACATCATCAAATATCTGTTAAACTTGTATATTATGCTAATTTACAAGTTGGGGGAGATTGTTAGATATATTTAATAATTTCATGACTAATATGATTTGTGTTTAGTTTTCAGATCTTACTTAACAGGACAAATCAGTACTTAACTGGAAATCAGCATTTATACTGAAGTCAGAACTTAAGTTGTCAGAACTTAAGTTATCAGGAGATATTTATCAGAAGATAATATCAGGACTTAAGGAGACTTTCAGATAAGGAAGGCGGCTGATTGTAAGTGAAGAAGATCAAGACAAACGCAAGAAGAGATATGCATGAAGAAGGAGTTCTATGAAGAATAGAAGACTTGGAAAAGAAGATATCTAATTGACATATTTTAGGAAGCAGAATTATATTCCATATCAATTAGAGATTATCTTGTAACTGTGTAGTATATAAACACAGACATAGGGTTTACACTATATGTGTTACCATAATCGAAGTTATTATTTATTGTAACCCTAGCAGCTCTCGTGATAATTTGTTCATCACTGAGAGAGGACAATTCTATATTGTAACAGAGTTTAATAAAGCTTGTTTTCTGTTACTTGTGTTCTTTAATTCGATTTGATTGTGATAAACACTGTATTTAACCCCCTTCTACAGTGTGTGTGACCTAAAAACGGGTTTTGATATAAAATATATAACTTACGATAAAATACTCAATAAATATCCAAATCACATTCGGATCAAAACAGACAACACGTAGTACATAGCAATTAAGGTTTAACGACTCGGCACATTTAATCACATAATAATACACATAATTTATCTTTATTATGATATAATACAAGCGTAATTTCTCGGTCGTTACATTCTCCCCCCTTAACAGGATTCTGCCCTCAGAATCACGCTATGAGACTAACTGAGGATACTTTTCTAACATATCACTCTCGAGCTCCCAAGTTGATTCTTCAACCACTAGGTTTCTCCACAAAATTCTTACTAATGATACAGACTTATTCCTTAATACTCTTTCTTGCCTATCTAAAATTCTTATCGGCTGCTCTACATATGACAAATCTGCCTGAAATTCTATCGGCTAATATTCTATTACATGCCTTATATCAGGGTTATACTTCTTAAGCATGGACACATGGAATACATTATGAATATGCTGCATATGGGGTGGTAAAGCTAATTCGTACGCAACTTTTCCGACTCTCTTCAGAATTTCAAATGGTCGGACGTAACGAGGTTTCAACTTGCCCTTATTGCCATACCTGGTTAATCCCTTCCATGGCGAGACTTTTAACAATACATGTTCTCCTTCTTGATAGTCCACATCTTTTTTGGCTGGATCCGCATGTTTACGCTGTCGATTCTGTGCTGCTTCGAGTCGCTTGTGAATAAGTTCTACCTTTTCTTTGGTCTGCTGAATTATTTCTGGACCTAGAATCTTGCACTCTTCAACTTCATCCCAACATGTAGGCGATCTGCATTTTCTTCCATATAAAGCTTCATAAGGTGGCATTCCAATACTCGCTTGATAGTTGTTGTTTTAAGAGAATTCCACTAGCGGTAAGTGCTCATCCCAATTGCCTTCAAAATCTATCGCGTATAGACGTAGCATATCTTCAATTATCTGAATAGTCCTTTTCACTTTGTCATTTGTTTGTGGATGGTAAGCGGTGCTCAATTTTAACTTGGTTCCTAGACATTCCTAGAATTATCTTCAAAATCTCGAATTAAAATGGAGATCTCGATCCAATAAAATGGACACAGGTACTCCATGCCGCATCACAATTTCCAATTTATCAAATTCTTCAGTCAAGTCCTCTGAAGATGTTAACAAGTTAAATCTTAACTTTCGACTCAGTACATCTGCTACAACATTCGCTTTGTCTGGATGATAATTGATGGATACGTCCTAATTTTTAATTAGCTCGAACCAACATTGTTGTCTCATGTTGAGTTCTTTCTGAGTGAAAATATACTTCAACTTTTATGATCCGTGTAAATCTCACATCTTTCACCATATAAATAGTGCTTCCAGAGCTTCACTGCGAATACAATTGCTGCTAGTTCGATATCATGTGTCGGATATTTTTGTTCATGAGGCTTTAGCTATCTAGAAGCGTATGCGATTATGTTGCCATGTTGCATCAAAACACATCCAAGTCCTTGATAAGAAGCGTCACTGTAAATGACAAAATCTCCTTGATCGTCTGGTAAAACAAGTATGGGTGCGGTTACTAATCGATTCTTCAATTCTTGGAAACTTTCTTCACATTTCTCGTTCCATTCAAACCTTTCATTCTTCCGGGTCAACTTCGTCAATGGCGTGGCTATCTTTGCAAAATCTTTAACAGATCTTCTGTAATAACCTGCTAATCCCACGAAACTTCTAACTTCCATTGGAGTCTTTGGTCTCTCCCAGTTTAAAATAGCTTCAATCTTCACTGGATCGACTTAAATTCCTTCAATACTGATGATATATCCTAGAAATTGCACTTCATCTAAAATTCGCATTTTGAAAATTTCGCATAAAGTTGTTCCTTTCTCAATGTTTCCAGTGTCATTCTCAGGTGCTCTGCATGTTCTTCTTTAGTCTTTGAATAGATCAAGATGTCATCAATAAATACAATGATAAACTTATCCAGGTATTCCTTGAATACTCGATTCATCAAATCCATGAATACTGCTGGTGCATTAGTTAATCCAACCGCCATCACAAGAAAATTGTAATGACCATATCTCGTTCGGAATGCAGTCTTTGAAATATCTTCCGCCTTGATCTTCAATTGATAATAACCTGATCATAAATCGATTTTTGAAAACCATGTTCCTACTTTCAGTTGATCAAATAAGTCATCGATTCGGGGCGAAGTATATTTGTCCTTGATAGTTAACTTATTCAGCTCACAATAATCGATACATAATCGCCTGCTACCGTATTTCTTCTTCATGAACAACACTGGTGCCAAATCAATAGTGAATTCAATTTCTCGATCCGGAGGTAATCCTGGCATCTTATAAAGTCTCTTTATCACCCTTTTTGATTCCACTTCCTTTCCTATTTCCGTTCTTCATTCTCATAGCTCCTTCCAAACCGAACTCTTGACATTAATACTCATTTTGCTATCATATCAAATTAGATATTAATACGAACTTTGATGCTCACAACATTCCATTATGAAGTAAACATCAATCATCTATATCAATACCACTTTCGATATTTAACAACAACCTAAGTATCAACATCAATCGTAACTGAATTAAAACTGTAACTCATACTTTATCCAAAACAGAAATACATGACAAATCATTTATTATATGATTATCAAAACTATTTAGAAATAAGACATCCTTTGATAAAACTTTGTTGTAGATGATAAAATCTCTTTGTCTGTCTAATAAAATCCATATTGATATAATTATTAATCTCCTCTTTAGTCCGCCTCTCTTCTTCCTTTCCTTCATTCCCTTTACTTTATCTTCAATCTTTAGTTCTTGAAAACATTTTTCTCACTTGTTCATACAAAAACTTTTTACTTCTTTTGTCTATTACAAAGGCATATTCATCCAAGTAAAGCCTCATACACTTGCGGAAACTTCTGAATTCTACTGGTCTTGATACATTTTTCAAATTCCTCATTACATTGATTTCAAATTAGAAAGTCACATCAA
Source organism: Apium graveolens (assembly GCF_009905375.1). NCBI lineage: Eukaryota > Viridiplantae > Streptophyta > Magnoliopsida > Apiales > Apiaceae > Apium > Apium graveolens. The sequence continues at coordinate 155,121,082 of NC_133648.1, read as the reverse complement.
AATTGACTTAATCTAATTGGAATCGATTTCCATCTAACTAACCATTAATTGGAAAAATTAACCAATTAACTTACTTAATTGATCAATTGCACCAAGTGATGACTAGCTAAACGAAATCAAAGACCAATTATATATAGTCGGATTGGCTGTAACAATCTCTTTCAAGAACCGAGATCACTGTTGTTCGGAGTATCGACATGAGTATCAATAACACACGGAAGCATACTTTCTACCTTCAAAAGTAGGGTAATTTTGGAAATTTGGGCAGCATCTCCTTTATATTATTGACTACTAGTCGGGCTCAAGCCGACATCAACAATCAATCAAGCAACCAACAGTCATTCAAGCAAACAATAATCAACCTTCAATATACCAATTCATTACCACCTTCTAAACTTATTATGTCACCACCATACCTTCATCCCCCCTTATGTCTTTTCATATTGAACTTTCTTTGCCGACCCAGCTACAAGCACTAATTTTACCACAATTTACTTACTAGAATGTGAAAACCCAATCATTCTTTGATGAACGCACTCAAAGTTTATTCGTAACTAGCATTTCCTCGATCTTGAATCTTTATGACAAGTAATCGCCACATGATTGAGGTATGTTTCATTTTTATAACGTGTTACTCGATTATCTGGTTATTTTTAAGGATTTCTTCATTCGTCTTCATTGTCCAATTGATCATTTGCCTCATCTGATACATGCATCTTTACTTTCTTGTTTCTCTAGTTAATTTACCTCATATAATTTTCTAATTACTCCAATTCACGCCAAAATCTCATACATGCAACGTATCATGTATACAGATCCCCGCCTTTGATTTAATGTCCTCGCAATTATCTCGTTATCGGCATAATGATTATTTTCTGCACATAAATGTCCACCATCCATCGGCTTGCAATTGTCCATACCTATTACATAACTTTATCTTCTACACGGGTTCATTTTACTTCCTTTTTTTTAAAACATTCAAAGGATAAACCTTACACAAGAAGGAATTTGTGTATATGATTCTGATTGGAAACTTTTTGTAAGGGATAAGAGTACAAAAGAACAACCGGAAAGATTCATGAATAAACAAATCAGGAGTGAGGAAGAAAGATTGAATAATAATTTAAATAGAAATGAGACAACCATATTGGTACTCAAGATGGCCAGTCTGTCATACCATATGGCACACAACACATGATTAGGTGGCGTCCCACCAGACTCTTCATCATTTCGACAAAGCGTCACACCATAACACTGCTTGTCTCGATCAAAAGAAATATTTTGAGAAGAGGAATAATTTGAAAAGAATAAAATAAAATTTTCTTTACTTCTTCTCTCATATATTTATTACTGATAGCGGCTCACACGTATTCAAGAATCAAGAAGAGTATATGCAATTATAGAAAGAATGACATCGTTGGTCGCTATCTATGTTTTGCTTATGCATACTTCCAGGGCTCGTTCGAGTAACAGATTCCCGATTCACGTCAAATGATAGATTCAAAATATTTCTGGAAATCCCTTAACATTTTAACAATCTAATCATCATTGTCTTCTCGTTGAATTTGCCATCATAACTTCTTGCTTCTATGTTTGATACTTTAATTATTCGACCATATTCATGTTCTTCCGGAATTTGTAATCATAATCTCTAATTTTTTTTATGTCGCGTAGCGTAACCATTTATCTTGCAATGCCTCAACTCAGTCAATAGAAATATTATTCTTCTTCAATCGTCTGAAAGATTCTTCCATTTCCTTCAGTCATCCTCGAGCTTCCTTTGGGTCAACGAACCTATTTAAAACTTTAATAATTTCATAAATTGAATAAATAATATTTTCGCACGTTTATTCGATGGTTAATACTATTAAACAAGGTTTGCACTCTTCTTTCGAGAAAATTTTAAACTTCTCCGTGTTAACGGCTCTACTTGGCCCTCTAATTTATCGATACTGAATTCGATCACATATTCTTCCGGGTAATCCAATACTTACAACAACAAGAACTCAAGTAGTAATTTGACAACCCAAAATTTTAAAACTCCTTTTGTATAAAGATATTTTAGAAATTCTGTTAAGAAAATCTTCTTTGAAAACTAGTTTTAGAATTTTGAAAGTCAAACATCTGGTCGTCCTTACTATATGAGTTTGGGTTGCTGTTTTCTTCCACCACAACAAGGTACCTAATTGAGGAAATGACCACCTAAGGGTTCATTCACTTTAATATCGCTTTTGCTTTTATTGAATCCATTTTGTCTTCGCTAGTCACTGAGAACTTCATTTACCTTTGCATATTACTTCTTCCCTAACTCTCACTTCAATGCTAACATCTAGTACTATCTTTGATATTTTCATCGTCCTCCTTGATGTTGTAGTTGTAATCGATTGATGCAACTCGACGTTATGTCCGTACATAAGGTCGTATCTTCTTGTAAATCTTCAGTATATCTTATAAGGGAGATATCATTCCTTGCGCGGCGCCCGAAAAATGATAAGAAGCTCTTTGCCACAATGGTGCCTTCAACTCGCGACGTTGGTTCTTCGTCAGCTTCAATCAACTCATTACCTTCAACGTAGAGCTCGTCCTACTACTTAATTCTAAGTTAAATCGTGCCAAAACTCACCTAGCCTCTCTTACACGAAGTTCTCACAAGACTCAATTGCATTTTTCTTTAAAACTATATGAAAAGTTGGGTAACATACCCAGGTACCTCTCGGTACTGGTCCTGCCATCTCATCATCTTCTCTCTCTCACTCTGGAACTGCTGGTCGACAACTACATCATCCATCAACTCCTACTGAGGGAACTGATATATCTCAGACGCAGAACATAAATAGCCAATGGTGCTGGAATCTGCAGTTCTAACTCCTTCTACTCTAGTGCAGGGGTTTACTGGCAACCGCTCTGGTGCATGTTCCTGTGGCAATGGTGGTGATAGTGGTAATGGAGGAAATGCCTGAAGTGACGCTAGTGCTGGTGCTGCCACTGGGTCTGACTCGGTCTGCTCTGATGATGATGTTGAAGAAGCTATCTAATATAATAACCATAACACAAGAAAATCAAATCACAACCCTAGAACTCACAAACTCCTAATCTAATAAATAAACAACCCTAATACCATTATTTCTATCTCATATGATCTTCCTATCTTATCTTAACTCTAATATTCTTGTTTTCAAGAGACAAAACCTAAGCTCTGATACCAACTGTAACACCCTCCAAATCCGTGGTGATTTGGGGCATTACTAATTTAAAAGATTATGTGGTACGATTAGATCGAATTTAACTACTCACTAAACCTGCACAAGCGGAATATAAATAAAATAATTACCCCGAACTACTATTACTCAGGATCTTTTCAAGGTTAAGGATTGAAAACAAGAACGACAAACCAACTTTATTACAAACCAGTTTTAAACAATCTATCTCAAGAACTCTCTCTTTGTTACAAAACTTTATTCTATCTACATTTCACACTAAACTACTTTTATTCAAACCATTACTACTACTTGTCCTGCTACACCTGATCTGGTAACTCAAAGCTCTCTTCTGGGATAGGGATAAACACCCTTGGTATAAAAGGGTCCTGCTGCTTAATTCGCTTCTTGACTATGCAGGTTCTGATGGGTCTCATTCTCTACCTTGACTGAAAAACAATAAGAATAACAGTAAAAGGGGATGCGCCAAAATTGCTCAATAATCTTGCAACAATATGTATAGTATAAAGGAAAAGAATAACGAACCGATAATCTATTTCTGTAAAGAATAAGAATTTTCCATTACTGGCGAGTGCCAAATGAACAAGACTGGAAACAAGAACCAACATATGCACTATAACTTGCTGATCAGTCAGGATACAGTGCGGATCTAAACCCTACTGCATAGACCCAACCAACATAAGGAGTACTCAGGCAACTATGACTTATTAATTAAAGGTCTGGGTAAAATCCAGCCCGTATCATAACCATCCAGTCCAAAGTTTAGCATCCGGAACAATCGGAATGCTTTTGACGTATCCCAACATCAGGATATATCAGAGTTTATGTAACAAGGGTAAAAGTATTGGAATATGAATAGGGAATTCAATAAATTGGGAGAAATCAAGAATCGAAATGAAATAGAATCAAGAATCAATAACTGTGTAACAGTGTATATGAACAAGAATTATCAAAGTGTAACTGATGTGAAAAATGGGATATAATTCACTATTCTGAATTTAGAATAGGGGAAAAACTTGCCTTACGTGTACTTAACCTGGTTCAACTCACCACCTTCTATCTCCTACTTGATCTGCCTTGCTGACACTGAATCAATCAAAGAAAGGTAGTCGTTTAGGTAACTTACTTCATACGCGTATCTCGAATTAACTAATCCTATTTGATACTGGACTCATACCTGCATTAACTAATCCTATTTGATTTTATTTATATTTTTTTGGAATTTATTTGACTCGATTCTACCCCTATTAGGGCATATAAACAATTAACTAATACAAGACAACTCTCTTTTGGAAGAAATTATGATTTACAATTATTTTTATTGGATTCGTTTCATTTTTCTGAGTCTAGGGGTCTTCGTTTCGCTCAAATCGGGCTAACGGTTTAATTATTATGAATTAAACAAGATTTAATTAATTAATAATTAATTATAATTAAATAGTTCTTAATTATATTTTTAAATAATTATTGGATATTTATTGTATTTTAAAATAATTAATCCTTAATTATTAGGATTAATTTACAATTTATTACAATTATTTATAATTAATTAGATCGATTATTTATAAATAATCAATCGATACAATTAACTGATACAGTATTTATCAAATAAATAATTATTACTCGAATCATAATCTAACTCAACGATTAACTACTCGTATAAATACGAACTACTTGCATTCCTCGCATAATTATCGAACTATTATTATTATTACTATAACATGTAGGATTAATTAATCATCTTTATTTAATTATTTGATACGAATAATCATTACGACACTCTTCGAATAAATTAACGCTCGAATAATAATTCTACTTATCGAATCAATACTCGTATAGATACGAGTTACTCGTAATATTCAACTAATTATCGAGTTATTAATCATATTATTCAATTATTATTAATCCTTATTTATTAATTACCTAATTATTAATTAATAAATAACTAATAAATAATTAGATAAATAATTAAATAATTAATTAAATAACTAATTTCGAATTTCTAAATTATTAAAATAATTCTGAAATTACTAATAATATTTTTCAGAATTTAAAACTGATTTTTATTTAATTTTTAGAATTTTTAAAACTGATTTTTGATTTTATAAAATATAATTAATTAATTAAAGCAAAAACTGGTTTTGGGTTTTTTTTTTGGGGGATCAAAACCGGGTCAACCAATTGGGTTGACTCCGGGTTCTGATGAACAGGAACCAGGTCTCGCCGGCCGGTTAAAATCCGGCGGCTTTTCCCAGGTTCCAGCTCGTCCCCCTTCCAAACACCACGATTTCGATCGGGAAATTCAGGGTTTCTCTCCCCCGTGACTGCAGAAACACGACCCATCCCCCAGTTGCCTTCCACCGTCCCTGTCGCGTCTTCTTCGGCCAACGTCGCTACCGTTGCCGAAGAACTCAATCCACAGGTCCGGCGAGCTCGATTAAACATCAAAACCGGATCATTTGCTTCGATTCAACCCACTATTCCATCCAAAATCACACCAGAATTCCACCTCTATAATTATCCAATCCAAACGATACCTCTATTGAATTATCCGGCCAAAATCAAACACTTTCCGGCCAAATACTAAACTAATAATTCCGTACACGAAAAATTACAAATAATATATCAAAATAAAGCTTATTAGTTGTACAATCAAACCCCCATATTCAAAACAATCACAGATTCTTACACCTTCAAAAAACGAACTAAAATAAAATTACATAAACTTGAAACTAAGAACTAATACCTAGAACATAACTTCGATAAATTAAATAACACAAATCAGTTGTAAACAAGTTTATGCAACTATGCCAAGCATCAAATTCAACCCAGAACCCCACAATCAAAAACCCCAATTTAGTTCATGAACCCTAAAATATGAATTGATAATCTAAGCAACAACACACCAAATTGATGGTATGAACAGAAAGTAGAGATCAAGAGCTTTGTTTTGGTTACTCACATGATCAAATCGGTTAACAGAATCACTTCCAAATCTGGAGTTTAATTCTCTGCCTGTTCTTCACCAACACTAATTATTTCTTGATTTTCTGAATTTTTAATAATAATAACTAATTAATTAATAAAATACATCTATTTATAGTACTGAAAATAATACCCCTAAATAAAATTAAGCAGCTAATTACACTCCTAATAAAAATATTTGGCCCCAATTTTTATAATTTTTGGGTATCAATAATAAATTTTTAAATATCCAATAAATACAAAATAAATGCTAAAAATTCCCAAAAATTATGAATATTACAAAAATGCAAAGAAAGATGATGTATAATAATTTCATGATCATATAAAAATAAAAATGTGATTTTTGTGGGGCTTTTGGTACCCGAAGGGGTCCGAAAAAGTCATTTTTCGCGAAAAAGGTAAATTTGTAAAACGTCTAGGGGTTCAGAATAACGATATGGTATGGGTCGTTTTTGGTAAAATAGGGCCTTGATTTTTTTTGAAATACGGGCTTTTAAAACACTGTTTGAGTTGTACGGGTTTTGATATAAAATATATAACTTACGATAAAATACTCAATAAATATCCAAATCACATTCGGATAAAAACAGACAACACGTAGTACATAGCAATTACGGTTTAACGACTCGGCACATTTATTCACATAATAATACACATAATTTATCTTTATTATGATATAATACAAGCGTAATTTCTCGGTCATTACAGTTTCCTTCTTAACTGGAAAAGAACATAAACAAATTTGCAAGAGTGAGCTAATTAGCTCAGCAAGTCACAATGACAATAATTGAGGATAAGCAATGATCAAAATAAAATGATTCAGAGGAATCAAGTTTCTTGTTAAGAAATTATTAGAATTGGATATTCACTTCTAATTTTAAAAACCAAGGTTAGGCTGCTGATCAGTCATGCACTAACCCCGAGCAAGGCACACAGCTCTGCTCTATATACCGGATCCAAGGCATACATTGGCCTAACACGACCACGAATCTGGTCTGACCATGAATCTAGTCCACATTAAGAAAACTATCCAATTCTTTAACATTTTATTATGATAAACAATATAATTCAATAAAATAAGATCATAATCAACATTCATAAGACAGTTATATCAAAGCATAATGCAATTCATGAGTATCGCAGGGGTGTATCAAGGTATGTATGAAGAACGACTTCAAGCCTGCAGAAGAATCAGGTAATCGATGAACAATGGTTTAATGGTTATACAAGGTTTAGTTCTTTGATGTTATAGGGTATTTTAGAATATATGAGTTAATGTATGTTCAAGCAGTTCAATTTCGGTGTTTGGTATATAGTGCGGATGTATTTGTGAAGTAGTATCGTATTTATGTGGTTTAGTATCTGGGAATTCAACAATCAATGGTTCATAATGAATAAGGCTTATAGTTCAAGTTTCAATGATGTGATCAGGGTTTAGGGTTAAGCAATTCAAAGCACTCGTAATATAAAACAAGAACTATTCGGAATACTTTCAACATTTCTTAAGAAGGTTCAAGAATACTTGCCTTATTAAAACTTACTTCCAACTTCACTTGCACTCGTCTATTGGTTCTACTCACTGGCTACTTGATTTCCTTTCCTTCTCCTTGCTTCCTCTGCTAGACATCACAAGTATCTATAAATACTCAATCTCATACTATTCTAAACAACACACAGACGTTACAAGCTACTTCTATCTACCCTTCGTTTCACCCAAATCCGACGTACAGATTGAAAGTTATGACTAAAACAGTTTGTTAGGAATATGTTGTAGGCTTGATGACAACTTAAAAAAAACTCTATGTAAATAAGTTAAATGATTTTTGTAACCATTATTAGATGGAGTAGCCTGTAGTAAGCAAGCTTGTAGCATATTATGCAACAAACAACTTAGCAGTTTAGAAGTTGTATTGAACTATGAGTCATGTTGACTAATAGAAAAATATACAAAATAGGGTTGGCTAATTGTAAATAGAAGATGACTTGTAATTCTGTATAAGTGAAATAGTGTCAACTGCTAAAGAATTCATCATCAACGGATAAACTTGAAGCTTCAACAAAAAAGTCAAGACACTTTCAACAGATAATCCACTTGAGATTAAACGGATAACTCAGGAATAAGTATCAACGGATAATGCTGAAGTCTCAAAGGATAACAGATTCAAATAGCAGTTGAAAGCGACTTGACAGTCACATGGGTTTATTGTATACAAAAGAATTGTGGCAACCTGTTTACAGGTTTTAGAGAACAAAGAAACATTTCCATTTCCATTCTTAACTGAAGATATTCAAAGATGCTGGATAGAGAAATGAAGCAACATGTGAATAGACCTAGATTCCTGTTTTTATTGTTTTTCTTATTCATGTGTAACATGGTAGTATATAAACCAAGTGTAGCAAGTGTTTATTATCAATCGATCAAGTGAAAATAGGAGTTGAATAGAGAAATAGAAAAAGCTACATCTATTAGGAATTCTCTCTCTTCATCTTCGTAAAAACTCTTGTAAGCATTTGTGTGCATTCTTGCATCACAGAGTTCTTGAATATATATATATATATATATATATATATATATATATATATATATATATATATATATATATATATATATGGTGGAAAGATCAATCCACCAGAAATTTTTTAAACCATCATGTTTAATTACATTATGTCTGAATACTTACAATCTTTTAATCCGCACTACTGTATATTCATTCACAGCTATAGATATACATATTCAACATAGACTTTAAATTTTCTATAGAAACCAGAATTCCATTCAAACCCCCCTTCTGTAATTCTGTTGTTAGATTGTTAGGGACTAACAATTGGTATCAGAGCAAACTCTTGACACACTAAGAGTTTATAGATTAAAACAAACTAACAACATGAGTAGAAAGGATGTTGGAGTGAAGATCCCACTTCTGGATAAAGACAATTATCATCACTTAAAAGTAAAGATGCACCTTCATATACTCTCTCAAGAGGAAAGATATATTGACTGCATAGAGAAAGGTCCTCATGTTCCTTGTAGACCTGCAACATATGTTGAAGGAGCTGTTGGAAATAAGAAAAAAGTTCCAAAGCCAAAGTCAGAATGGACAGATGAAGACATTGAGCAAGTCCATAAAGACAAAAAAGCCATGAATATTCTGTTCAATGGTCTTGATGGAGATATGTTCGACAGTGTTATCAACTGCAACACTGCCAAGGAAATTTGGGACCAAATCCAAGTACTATGTGAGGGAACTGAACAAGTCATAGAAAACCAGATGCAACTCCTCATACAAAAATATGAAAGTTTTCATTTTGAAGATGGTGAGTCACTAAGTGACATTTTCAGTAGATTTTAAAAACTACTAAATGGTTTCAAGTTGTATGGGATGATCTACCAAAGTAAAGATTCTAATCTAAAATTCCTGAGATCTATGCCAAAAGAATGGAATCCAATGACAGTCTCTCTCAGAAATTCTTAAGAGTATAAAAAATTTACTCTAGAGAGACTGTATGGTATCTTAAAAACCTATGAGCTCGAAATGGAGTAGTATGAGCTATTGGAGAAAGGAAGGAAGAAAGGTGGATCTATTGCACTAGTAGCTCAACAAAAGAGAAGAATAGAGTGGAAGGTTGAAGCTGTGGAATTTGCACCAAACTCAAGGGTTTGTGAAGGCAAAGGAAAATGGATAATGGCTGAGAACGAAGATTATTCTAGTCACGATGAAACGGAGGACATAAATGAACATATGAATTTTCTATCAAGAAGATTTTCCAAGCTCAAATTCAAAAAGAATTTTGGAGCAACCAAGCCAAACAGGAACATGGTGGATAAGTCAAAATTCAAATATTTCATGTTTGGCTTGAGTGGTCGCTTTGCCAATGAGTGCAAAAATCATAATTCTGAGAAAAGGGGGTTTGAGCCAGTGGATTATAAAAAGAAATATTTTAAATTGCTTAAACAAAAGGAAAAAGGCTTCCTTGACTCAAGAAAAGGATTGGGCAACTGATGGGGAAGATGAATATGAAGAAACAAGCTATGTCAACCTAGTCCTAATAGCCAAATTAGATGAAGCAGAAGTCAGTTCCTCAAGAAATCAGGTAATCACTACAAACCTAGCACACCTTTCTAAAGATGAGTATAATGATTCCATAAATGACATTTCTATAGAACTATATCACTTGCGTGTTACTCTTAAATCACTCACTAAAGAAAATAATAGAATTAAAGATAATAATTTGTTTTTAAGTGAGAGAAATGTTGCGTTAGAAACTCAATTCATTGAGTTTAAGAAACTAAAAAATAGAGTGCAAGATTGCGAAGGATGAACTGACTGAATCTTTGAAGAAAGAGGAAATTTTAAGAAAGTAGCTTGAACATGAGCAAGAGGTGATCAAGGCTTGGAAATCATCAAGGAATGTAAGTGCCCAATTTGCCAAAGTTCAAGGAATCGAGTCTTTCTGTGAAGAATCCTGGAAAAAGGACAAGAAGAAACTGGACCTTGTATTGATTGATGGCTTATCAATGTATGTGGAGTCGACGGATGATGAAGCTTATCCGTCAAAAGCTGAAAATGAATATTCGTTGATAGACAAGGATTTACATCCGTCGATAGAAAATAAGCCAATTAGCAAAGCTAAGCTAGCTAAGCTGAATTAGAAATATGGATCAGTTTCTAAGAACTTTGTTATAGGAGAATCAAGGTGAGTCCAGGAAACAAAGAGAGTAAATGTGGGACATCTGTCAATGAAGCAGTTAAGTGACTGAATGGAGAAAATTGAGGTCAAGGAAGATTCTAAAAGAAAAAACAACAGGAATGGGAAAGTAGGAATCAACAAACATAACAACTACACACCTGATAAATATGCACCTAGAAAAACTTGTGTGATAGTGTTAATCACTTATCTACTAATTGCAAATCTGTTATGCCTACAACCGTGTCTGCACCTCCCTCTTTTCCCAACATTCCCACGTTACCAATGGATGTCATGCCTATAATGCCTGCATATAATTTAAATGCACAATTTACTAATATATCATTTGCATAAAATCCTTATTATGTTGCATTCAATTTGCCATAAATGCCATTTAGCATGCCTTCTGAAATAACATGATTGCACAATCTATGCCATATCATGTTAATCAAAATATGCATTGATAATTCTATAATTGATCATAGGATTCAAAGCCAATTCCCTAGGACTAAGGTTGATCCTCAATCACCTAAGTCTGATGGTGGAAAGCCTAAAAAACTGAAGAAAAAGGCTAACAAGGCAGGACCCGAGGAAACTTGGGTACCAAAATTAACTTGATTTGATTTTGATGGGTGCAGGGAAACATAAAGAGTCTATATTATCTAGACTGTGGATGATCAAGGCACATTAATGGAAGCTCTACCCTGCTCACTGAGTTTGAGGAGAGAGCTGGCCCAAGTATGACCTTTGGAAATGACTGTAAAGGGTATACTGTGGGATATGGATTGATTTTAAATGACAATGTCATCATTGAAGAAGTTGCTCTAGTGGATGGACTCAAACATAATCTTTTGAGTGTTATCCAACTATGTGACAAAGGCAACTCTGTAACTTTCAATACTGAAGCCTGTGTTGTTACCTGCAAGGAAAACAACAAAGTGGTTCTCACTGGAGTGAGAAAAAGAAATATGTACCTAGCTGATTTTAACTCATCTAATGCAGATTATATTGTCTTCTCAGCAAAGCAAATCAAGATGAAAGTTGACTGTTGCATAAGAAACTGTGTCATCTAAATTTCAAGACTATGAAAGAATTAGTTAGGAAAGACCTAGTAAGAGGCATTTCTCAAGTTGAGTTCTCAAAGGATGGATTATGTGATGCTTCTCAAAAAGGGAAACAAATTAAAGCATCATTCAAATGGAAACTTTAATCAACAATTGAAGAACCACTAGAACTGTTGCACATGGATTTGTTTGGACCAGTCAATGTGTTGTCAATTTCAAAGAAGAGATACTTCCTAGTGATTAAGGATGACTTCGTAAAGTTCTCTTTGACACATTTTCATAAATCTGAAGATGAATCTTGTGAAATCATTATCAATCACATAAGACAAGTCAACAATCATCATGATCTCAAGGTTAGAAGAATTAGGAGTGCAATGGAACTAAGTTCAAGAATTCTGCAATGAGGTCGTTCTGTGAAGAAAATGGAATCATGCATGATTTTTCAGCAGCAAGAACTCCACAACAAAATGGAGTAGTGGAAAGAAAGAACAGATCCTTAATTAAAACTACAAGAGCCATGTTAGAGGAATCAAAGTTACCAACATATTTCTGGGCTGAAGCTGTCAATACTACATCCTATATTTAGAACATTTCTTTGGTCAATCAAGCAAAATGCATGACTCCTTATCAATTGTTTAAGAACAGGAAGCCAACACTAAACTTTCTTCATGTCTTTGGCTACAAATTCTACATTCTGAGGAATCAAACTGAGCAGCATGGAAAGTTTGATGCCAAATCAGATGAAGGTATCTTTGTTGGATATGCAGTTGGAAAAGCATACAGAGTCTACAATATAAGAACCAACATCGTTATGGAATATGTACATGTTGTGTTTGATGATAAGAAGATTGAAGGACTACAAGATGAAGGTTTCCATGAAAGCCTCAAATTTGACAATGTTGAGATGAAATGTGATGACAGTGATGATAAAAGTGATCAAGAAATAATTTCTAATAAATATGCAGAAAGATCAACAAATGAAGCACAAAACTCTACTTTCGTTGAAAGACAAAATGTTGTATCTGTTGAAAGATCAAGTACAACATCTGTTGAAAGACATGGTGCATCATCTATTGACAGACAATATTCAGCATCTGTTGAACCGTCAACAGGAGCTGAAAGTCATTCTAGATCACAAACTGAAAGAAATCCAACCTCAAATCAAAGATCCACAAACTAAGGGGGAGTTTCTTCAAATCAATACTCATTCACTCATCAAGACAACTATAAGGCCTCTTCATCTAGAGCTAATCTACCACAACAAATGAAATGGACTAGAGATCACCCATTTGAATTGATCTTTGGTGATGTATCTTCAAGAGTGCAAACAAGAAAAGCAACTCAAGAATAATGTCTGTTTAGCAGCTTTTTGTCTCAGGAAGAGCCAAAGAAGGTAGAAGAATCTTTGTTGGATCTTGATTGGGTTTTAGGTATGCAGGAAGAGCTAAACCAATTTGAAAGGAATGAAGTATGGAAGCTGGTACCCAAACCTAATAGCAAGAATTCTATTGATACTAAATGGGTATTGAGAAACAAGATGAATGAAAATAGCATAGTCATAAGGAATAAAGCTAGATTGGTTGATAAGGGCTACTGTCAACAAGAAGGAATAGATTTTGATAAGATTTTTGCTCCTATAGCAAGACTTGAAGCCATCAGAATTTTTCTATCCTATGTAGCAATGCCAATTTCAAATCTATCAAATGAATTTCAAAAGTGCATTTCTAAATGGAGATTTGGAGGAGGAAGTCTATGTCAGTCAGCCTCCAGGTTTTGAAGACTCCAACTTTCCAGATTATGTCTACTATCTTTTGAAAGCACTTTATGAATTGAAGCAAGCACCTAAAGCCTGGTATGATACTCTATAAAAGTTCCTCTTAGAAAATCATTTCACAAGAGGTACTGTTGACAAAACTCTTTTCTTTAGAAATGTCAATGACTCTAGTATACTTGTTCAAATTTATGTAGATGATAATATATTTGGCTCTACATATGAGAAACTTTGCAAAAGTTTTCCAAATTGATGCAAAGTAAATATAAAATGAGCATGATTGGAGAACTAACTCACTTTCTTGGTTTTCAAGTTAAGCAAGTTAGTGATGGAATATTCATTAATCAAACCAAATATATTCATTATCTTTTAAAGAAGTTTGACTTAATAGATTGCACATCTGCAAAAACTCCCATAGCCACTCCCACTAAACTTAAATTGAACACTACTGAAAAGTCTGTGGGCATTTCAGGCTCTAGAGGCATGGTTGGCTCACTTTTATATTTGATAGCCAGTAGGCCAGATATAATGTTTGCTACTTATCTCTGTGATAGATTTTAAGATGATCCCAGAGAATCTCATTTAGTAGCTATTAAAAGAATTTTTAGATATCTCAAGGGTACACAAAAACTGGCATTTGGTACCCTAGAGATTCTGACTTTGATCTAATTGGTTATTCAGTTTCAGATTATGCAGGGTGCAAGATAGACATGAAAAGCATAACCGACACATGTCAGTTTCTAGGAAACAAGTTTGTGTCCTGGTTTAGCAAGAAACAAAACTCAGTTTCTACTTCCATATATAAAGCTGAATATATTTCTGCTGGTAGCTTATGTGCACAGATCTTATGGATGAAGAATCAATTGTTGGATTATGGTCTACATATGAAGAAGAACCTAATTTTCTGTGACAACGCAAGTTCCATTGCCATCACTGAAAATCTTGTGCAGCATTTAAGGACAAAGCACATAGACATCAAGTACCATTTCATTAGAGAACATGTTAGTAATGGTACAGCGGAACTATATTTTTTTCCATGTGAACAGCAACTTGCAGACATCTTTACCAAGCCACTTGATTAATCAACTTTCACTAGGTTGGTAAGTGAGTTAGGCATGCTTAATTATTCTTAATTTTTTTTATGTCTTTGTGATTTATGATGTAGCCATAAATAAGTTTGACTTTATTATGGAATGGGATAGACTTGACTTGCTTGCTTGCTGATCTCTTTCTTCTTTTTAAAGTGGTTGGAATTTGGATGTTCAACTCAGGTATATGTAAGCTTTCCCAGTCTATTGGTTCATCCTTGGAAATGATTGGATTACCATGAAAGTTCACACCAGGATAGACCTTGATTTCAACTTGCTCCATTATGGACATAGTTTGTTGATTTATGGTAGTAGACTGAGTTGGCTTTAGTTCTTCCTTTTCTTCTTCAAATATCAGCTTCTTTTTGGCTCTCCCCTTCCAATACCCTTTTTCCTGATTTCTTTGGTTCTTGCTTCTCAGTTTCAGTTATGGTAGTAGACTTCACAATTTCTGACTTGATAGCAAGCTTTTCAGTTTCTGACTTGGTAGCAGGCTTTTTAGCTTGTTTCTTTGCTTCTAATCCAGTCTGATTTTTCAGAGATTTGAGCCTCAATCTCTCTTCTGTTTTGGCTTCTCTAAATTGAGGATGTCCATTCATCATATAAATCAGTTTGCCATGCCTATAGATCTCTGCTACCTTTTTCTTCATTACCTTGTTCAGCTAGAATCTGATATGCTGGAACAAGGTGAGTAAATGCCTCAGCATCAAAAGAGACAGAATCTGGTACAACTTGATATTCTTGCTGAAATAGTTTCTCTTTATCTGTATATGTGACATGCATTAACTCACTAGAAATGGGATCTTCCCATTCTTATGTACCTGCCTTTCTCTCATTTTCTCTCTGTTTTGGCATCAAGGGCTCCCCTTGGCTACCCACCCTCACACCTTCACCTTCACCATCTAAGGTGGGACTCCTCTCACTCACTTTTTCCATGTTGGAAGAAATAACATGATGAATTGCACTCTTTTCCTCTCACTCAAGTCACTCCATTCTTTCAATCCTAAGAGTGATTGAACAACTACTAAGTCATCTACATTAGTCAAAAGTTTAGAAATTTCAAGCTGTGTAGAGACTTCCAACAAATGAGAGACATCCGTCGAAATAGCAGTTGTGAATATCGACAAATAATTGCTGTCAAGCTTATCAGTCGAGAGACAATCACTTATCGATGGATGAGGAATATATGTCGAGAAGGTAGAAATGAAAGAGTTGGGAGTTGAAACTACTGTTGAATCTGTGGTGATTGATTTGAGATTATGCACAGATTTATCAGTTATGTCAGAAAGAAATGGCAAGTGAGCCAACAAATCATCAATAACTGATGCTCACTTGCTTTAGATTTTGGCTCCTCCATGAGTTTCAAAGATTGAGAATCAGGAATTGATGTGTTTATCATATCCACATCCAGTAAGTTTTTGGGAGAATGGTGTGTGTGAGGTGTTTCAATTATGAGAGAATTTGGCTATGACTCCACATTTATTGGAGCCACATCATTCTGAATTTGAGATGGTGTATTAACTGAGTCTTTGACTGCTGTTGGCACTTGTGTGTACCCTGTGACTCCCCCAAAGGTTTCAACTTCTCTTTTCTGATATAGGTTTGAGTTTGGTTTGTGGTATCCCTACCCCTTTTGTTCAGTGCTCTTAGAGATGAGCTATTTTTAACAGTTACCTCCTTTTGGGAGAATGCAACTAGCAATGTGCTACTTTCCTTATTAATCACCACAGCCTGTTGGGAGACTATGGTGTGGCTTTGCTGGGATTCACTAACCTCTCTCACCTTATCCTTAGGGCTTCTTTTATGTTCACAATGCCCCTCACCTTTCTCAGTACCCTTCACACTCCCCTCATGTGATATGGTAGTTTTTAAAACTAGTTTCTTTTGAGAGGAACTAGAGTGTGGTTTCTTTGATTTATATTTCAAACTTTTAGGTTTTGTAGCTTGGATAGACATCTATTTGGTCACAATCATAGATGCCATAGCCACAGTTGAATGCAAAAAAACTGGAGGTTGGGAAAGAGTTGTGACAGAAACAGTTACCTCACTTACCTGAGGTGCCTCCATGATTGGTAGATAGTTGAGAGGCACTTCACTATGAAGATTGTTCCTGTTCAAATCAGCAAGTACCCTCTTTTCGTGGACCCAACAATCAAGCTTATTTGTTAGGTTCTCAATCAAGAGGTCCTTAAAACATGGTTTTCTAGCATCATAAGAAACCTAGCATAATATATATTCTTTGACCTTTTCTTGATATCTCTTAATTTATACCCTAATTCTATCATGAAAGAGTTACTAAAATTAAAGTACTTGTCATTCAAAAGCATATAGAGCATGTTAATCATTGAATAAGTAACTGCATCAAAGTTGCTAATTTTACCATAAAAGGCTTTTATAAAAGAATCATAGAGAAAGCTCCATTATTTTCTAAGGCCCATTCTCCTAATTTCACCTAGTTTGACAGGATTGAGAGAATAGCCCATAGACATAAGCATGGTGCTCACATATGTGTCTGTGTGTGGACTATTAGTGTTATTTTCAGGAAAATGGAAGCAAAATTGTATTTCATCACAATTAATACAGTAATCATTACCTTTAAGAGAGAAGGCAATAGTTTTATCCTTGGAGTTGTACAAAGCCGTAGTCCAGATCTGCTCCACAACTTCACAGTAGATTACTGAAGACTCAAGCATATCATAACTTAGTTTGCACTTGCGAATGAAGTCCATCATCTTGTGATAGTCCTCAGAAGCAGCAATGTTCTTGTCCATTATTGCCACAAAGTCATTCTTCTCATAGAAAAATCCAGACTGAGACATAATCTTGACTATAGGTGCCATTTTTGTGATTGAAAGCAGTTACAGAGAAGAAGGGTTTTTGGAGATAAAGAGAGTAAAAACTGCTTTGATGATAATGAGAAAGATAAAAGTAAATTGAAAAATTAAAAGGGGCTTTTATACGTTCTCAGAAATAGATAAATAAAAATAAATACCCAATGAAAATTTCCAAAAATAGTCATTTAAAATTGAAATAAACTATAGAAATTTTAAAGATTATCCATCGACATATACATACACATTGTAAGTAAATTCGATGGATACAGTATAGAATTAACGGCTATGATTAAAGCAATTCAACGGATATAGATTAAACAGTTATCCGTCGAGATATAAAGTACCCAGAAAAATATTTGATTATCAACAGATAATGAAATTTAACGGATATTCGTTTTCAACGGATAATGAACATCCGTCGAGATATAAATTTTGACATAGCCAAAATTTCGTCTCTTTAGGAAAATGTAAATTTATTTCTGGCTGCATTACAAACTGCTTACATATCAAAATAACTTAGGAGTAATTAAGCATACCTAGCTCACTTACCAACCTAGTGAAAGTTGACTCATCAAGTGGCTTGGTAAGGATGTCTGTAAGTTGCTACTCAATTGGAACAAAATGAAGTTCTACAGTACCATTCATGACATGTTCTCGAATGAAATGGTATTTAATGTCAATATGCTTTGTCCTTGAATGTTGTACATGATTTCCAGTAATGGCAATGGCATTTGTGTTGTCACAGAAAAATAGAATCTTGTCCATATGTAGACCATAATCCAATTACTGATTTTTCATCTATAGAATCTGTACACAACAACAACTAGCATCAATGTATTCAGCCTCAACTGTGGAAGTGGAAACTAAGTTTTGTTTCTTACTAAACCAGGATACTAGCTTGTTTCCTAGAAACTGACAGGTTCATGTTGTACATTTTATATCTATTCTTCAACCTGCATAAAATGCATATGAATAACCAATTAGTTCAAAACCGGAATCTCTAGGATACCAAATGCCAAGTTTTGGTATTCCTTTGAGATATCTGAAAATTCTCTTAATAGCTACTAAATGAGATTCTCTAGGATCATCTTAAAATCTAGCACAAAGAAAAGTAGCAAACAATATATCTGGCCTACTGGCTATTAAATATAAAAGTGAACCTATCATGCCTCTATAATTTGAAATATCTACAGACTTTCCAGTTGTGTTTATTTCAAGTTTAGTGGCAGTGGCCATGGGAGTTTTTGCAGATGTGCAATCCATTAAGTCAAACTACTTTAAAAGATCATGAATGTATTTGGTGGTTTGACTAATGAATATTCCATCACTAACTTGCTTAACTTGGAGATCAAATGCTCATTTCATATTTATTTTGCATTAGTTTGGCAAACTTTTTATAAAAAATTTCATCTGTAGAGCCAAATATAATATCATCTAAATAAATTTGAACAAGTATACTAAAGCCATTAACATTTTTAAAGAAAAGAGTTTTGTCAACAGTACCTCTTGTGAAATGATTTTCTAATAGGAACTTTAACAAAGTGTCATACCAGGCTCTAGGTGCTTGCTTCAATCCATTAAGTGCTTCCAAAAGATAGTAGACATATTCTGGAAATTTGGGGTCTTCAAAACTAGGAGGCTGACTGATATAGACTTCGTCCTCCAAATCTCTATTTAGAAAGGCACTCTTTACATCCATTTTATTAGACTTTGAAATTGGCATGGGCTGCATAGGCTAGAAAAATTTTGATAGCTTCAAGTCTTGTAACATGAGCAAAAGTTTCATCAAAATTTACCCCTAATTGTTGACAGTAGCCTTTAGCAACTAATCTGGCTTTATTCCTAATGACTATGCCATTCTCATCCATCTTGTCTCTGAATACCCATTTGATGTCAATGGAACTCTTTCCTTCTGGTTTGGGTACCAACTTCCATACTCCATTCCTTTCAAATTGGTTTAGCTCTTCTTGCATAACTAAAACCCAATCGTGATCCAACAAAGCTTCTTCTATCTTCTTTGGCTCTTCCTGTGACAGGAAGCTGCTATATAGACATTCATCTTGAGTTTCTTTCCTTGTTTGCACTCTTGAAGATGCATCACCAATAATTAGTTCAAATGGGTGATCTGTAGTCCATTTCCTTTGTTATGGTAGATTAGCTCCAGATTAATAAGCCTCATGGTTGTCTTGATGTGTGACTGAGTTTTGATTAGAAGAAACTCCCCTTGAGTTTATGGATCTTTGATTTGTGGTTGGGGTCCTTTCTGTGTGTGATCTAAAATGACTTTCAACTCCTATTGATGGCTCAACAGATGTTGAATTTTGCCTTTCGACGAATGATGCAGTTTGTTTGTCAATGAATGATGCACCATGTCTTTCAACGAATGCTGCACTTTGTCTTTCGACGGATGCTGCACTTTGTCTTTCGACGGATGTAGAATTCTAGGCTTCATTTGTTGCTGATTTTTCTGCATATTCCTTAGAAATTATTTCTGGATCACTTTCATCATCACTATCATCACAATTCATCTCAACATTGTCAAATTTGAGGCTTTCATGGAAACCTTCATCTTGCAGTCCTTCAATCTTCTTGTCATCAAACACAACATGTACAGATTCCATAACAATGCTGGTTGTTAGATTGTAGACTCTATATGTTTTCCCAACAACATATCCAACAAAGATACCTTCATCAACTTTGGCATCAAACTTTCCATGTTGCTCAGTTTAATTCCTTAGAATGTAGCATTTGCATCCAAATACATGAAGAAAGTTAAGTCTTGGTTTCCTGTTCTTCAACAATTGGTAAAGAGTCATGCATTTTGCTTGATTGACCAAAGAATTATTTAGAGTGTAGCATGCAATATTTACAGCTTCTCCCCAAAAATAAGTTGGTAACTTTGATTCTTCTATCATTGTCCTTGAATCTTCAATAAGAGATCTATTCTTTCTTTCCACCACTCTATTTTATTGTGGAGTCCTTGCTATTGAAAACTCATGCATGATCCCATTTTCTTACAAAACAACCTCACTACAGAATTCTTGAACTCAGTTCGATTATCACTCCTGATTCTTCTGACTTTGAGATCAGGATGATTGTTGACTTGCCTTATATGATTAATAATGATTTCACTAGCTTCATCTTTAGATTTGAGGAAATATGTCCAAGTAAACTTTGAGAAATCATGAACAATCACTAGGCAATATCGTTTCTTTGAGATTGACTGGTCCAAATAAGTCCATCTTCAATAGTTGTAGTGATTCTTCAATCCATCCTTTGAGAACTTAACTTGAGGAATCCCTCTTACTAGGTCTATCCTGACTAATTCATTCATACTCTTGAAGTTCAGATGGGACAGTTTCTTGTGCCACAACCAACTTTCATCTTGACTTACTTTGCTGAAAAGACAAGTAATAGAATCTACATTGGAAGTGTTGAAGTCAGCTCAATACACATTTCCTTTTCTCACTCCTGTGAGAACCACTTTGTTGCTCTTATTGTTTGTAACAACACAGGCTTCGGAATTGAAGGTTACAGAGTTGCCCTTGTCATATAGTTGGCTGATACTCAGAAGGTTGTGTTTGAGTCCATCCACTAGAGCAACTTCTTCAATGATGACATTCTTCTTAGAAATTAAGCCATATCCCACAGTATACCTTTGCTGTCATCTCCAAAAGTAATATTTGGGCCAGCACTCTCCTTAAACTTAGTGAGCAGGGTAGAGTCTCCAGTCATGTGCCTTGAGCATCCACTATCTAGATACCACAAACTCTTTATGTTTCCCTACACACATTAAAATCAAATTAAGTAGATTTTGGTACCCATGTTTCCTTGGGTCCTTCCTTGTTAGCCTTCTTTTTAGGTTTCTTGGGATTTTCCTTACTTGACTTAGGTGATTGAGATTCAACCTTGGTCATTAAAGTAGGGCTTTGAAAACCATTCATAATTGTAAAATTATCATCCATAAGTTGGTTAACATGAAATGGCATATTACAGACTCTTTATGTTTCCCTGCACATATTAAAATCAAATCAAGGTGATTTTGGTACCTCAGGTTTCATTGAGTAATTTCTTGTTAGCCTTCCTTTTAGGTTTCTTGGGTTTTTCCTTACTTGACTTAGGTGATTGAGATTCAACCTTGGTCATTAGAGTAGGGCTTTAAAAACCATTCATAATTGTAGAATTATAATCCACAAGTTGGTTAACATAAAATGGCATATTATGTGCAAACATGTTATTCCATTATGGCATGCTAAATGACATTCGAGGCATATTAAAGGCAGCATAGTAAGGATTTTATGCAAATGGCATATTAGCAAATTGTGCATTCAAATTTTCTACAGGCATAATATTCATAGGCATTATGGGCATGTTCTGAAATGAGGGAGGTGCAGTCATGGGTGCAGGAATTACAGATTTGCTATTAACAGACAAATGATTAACACTACCACACTTAACACAAATTTTTCTAGGTGCATATTTAGCAGGTGTGTAGTTGTTATGTCTTTTAATTCCTACTTTCCCATTCCTGTTATTTTTCCTTTTAGAGTCTTCCTTGACCTCAATTTTATCCATTATGTCATTCAATTGCTTCATTGACAGATGCCCCACATTCACTCTCTTGTTCTCTTTGACTTGACTTGATTCTCATGTAACAAAGTTCTTGGAAACCGATCCATATTTCTCATTTAGCTTAGCTAGCTTGGCGTTTCTAATATGCTTTTTTTCTATCGACAGATGTGGTTCCTTGTCTTTTAATGGATAATCCTTTTTAGATTTTGACACATAAACTTCATCATCCGTTGATTCCACATCCGTTGATAATCCTTATACCAACTCAGGATCCAGTTTCTCCTTGCTCTTTTTCCAGGCTTCTTCACAGAATGATTCTATTTCTTAAACTTTAGCAATTTGGGCATGTTCATTTCTTGATGACTTCCAGGCCTTAATTACCTCTTGCTTTCGTTTAATTTGCAATCTTTTGATGACTTCTCAAAATTTCTTGATGACTTCTCAAAATTTCCACTTTCTTCAAAGATCTAGCCAATTCATCTTTTTCAGTCTTACACTATATCTTCGGTTCCTCAAACTCAACAAATTGAGTTTCTAACACATTATTCCTCTCACTTAAAAATAAATTATTATCTTCAAATTTTGTGTTTTCATTAGTGAGTGATTTAAGTGTAACACACAAGTGATATAATTCTGTTGACATGTCATTTATAGCATCTTTACACTCATCTTTAGAAAGGTGTGCTAGATTAGTAGTGATTACCTGATTTCTTAACAAACTGACCTCTGCTTCATTTAATTTGGCCATTAGAGCTAGATTGACATAGCTTGTTTCTTCATTTTCATCTACCCCATCAGCTACCCAATCATTTTCTTGAGTAAGGAAAGCTCTTTCCTTTTGTTTGAGCAAATTAATATATTTCTTTTTGTAATCCATAGACTCAAACTTTCTTTTCTCAGATGCAGGCTCCTGCATTCATTAGCATAACGACCACTCAAGAAACATTTGAAACACTTGAATTTAGATTTATCCACCATGTTTCTATTTGTCTTGGTTGCTCCAAAATTCTTTTTGAATTTGAGCTTGGAAAATCTTCTTGATAGGAAAGCTAGATGTTCATCTATGTCCTCCATTTCATCCTAACTAAGATGATCGTCATGCTCAACCATTAGCCCTTTTCCTTTGGCTTCACAAACCCGTGATTTTGGTGCATATTCCACAGCTTCAACCTTCATCTCTTTCACTCTCTCTTGTTCAGCTACCAATGCAATAGATCCCCCCTTCTTCCTTCTCTAACTTCTCATCTTCTTCCAACTCAAGCTCATAAGTTTTTAGAATGTCATAAGTCTTTCCAAAGTAAATTCCTTATAATCTTGGGAGTTTATAAGAGAGACAATCATAGGCTTCCAGTCTTTTAGCAGAGATCTAAGGAATTTCAGGTTTACATCTTTTGTCTGGTAGATTCTTCCATGCAGCTTCAGTGCATTTAGTAGTTTTTTGAAACCTACTAAAAATGTCACTTAAAGATTTACTGTCTTCACAAAGAAAGTGCTCACACTGCTGGATTAGAAGTTGCATTTACATTAGTCGCTCGAGTACCTTCGGCTCCACCATTTTAATAAAATTAACTGTTTAACATTTTAAAGAGACTCTTTCGCGAGTACTTTACCAACTGCCTAATCAAATTACATAATTGTTTCATAATCTAGTTAGGCTTTTAAGGGCCTTAAACAAGTTTTCAAAGTTACGTGAGGGGTAAAGGTTCGTTCGTGAAACACCGTTACTTAAAATGGTTATTTCTCCTAAACCGTAAATCGGATCTAAGAAAACCTCATACCAAAATGAAGCTTGCGACACGATCTAGCTAAACATGGCAAAGTTACAGTTTGGTCAGTGAGTTTTCTATTCCGAACACTAAGCACAAACAGTTAAAAGAAAATGGGCATTATGATAGCTATGTTTACGACATTTCCCAAATTTTTACTACACCAAACCTCACCAATTCATCAACCATTACCAACACATCAATAATTCACTTAACCAAAACTAACCAAATCAAAACATCTCAAGATCATCCACCCATTCAACCGAAGAAATTATCATCTTGAGTCTTTCCTTGCTACGAAGGGCATTAGCCACCACATTGGCTTTCCATGGATTATATAGAATCTCACAATTGTAAACCTTGATTAGCTCTAACCACCTCCTCTGGTGTGTGTTGAGCTCTTTCTTCGTGAAAATGTATTTGAGGCTCTTATGGCCTGTGAAGATCTCGCACTTCTCTCCATACAAGTAGTGCCTCCAAATCTTTAAGGAATAACTATTGTAGCGAGCTCAAGATCATGGGTAGGATATCTAATTTTACATTCCTTCAATTGTCTCAACGCATACGCGATTACCTTACTGTACTGCATAGGCACGCACCCTAATCCCAAGTGCGACGCGTCACTATATATTACAAAATCTCCTTTTCCGTCCAACAACACCAACACAGGGGCTGTCTCCAATCTTTTCTTCAATTCTTGGAAGTTGTTCTCGCAATTCTCGATCCATTCGAACTTCTCAGTTTTACGAGTAAGTCGAGTTAAAGGGGCTGTGATCTTCGTAAAATCCTGGACGAACCTTCAATAGTAACCGGCCAATCCTATGAAACTTCTTACCTCTATGGGTGTGGTTGGCCTTTCCCAATTTGAGAATGCCTCTATCTTGGAAGGGTCAACCAATACTCCTTCCTTACTGATCACTTGTCCTAAAAACTGTAATTCATTACGCCAGAATTCACACTTCGAGATTTTGGCATATAACTGTTCTTCTATGAGTATTCCTAGAGTTATCCTCCAATGCTCTACATGTTCTGCCTCGGTCCTCGAGTAGATTAAAATATCATCAATAAAAACTATCACACACTTGTCCAAATACTTCTTGAACATTCTATTAATTAAATCCATGAAAGCCGTTAGGGCGTTGGTTAATCCAAATGACATCACCAAGAACTCATAGTGTCCATATCTAGTACATAATGCCATCTTTAGAATATCTTCAGGTTTAATCTTTAGTTGATGGTATCTTGTTCTCATATCAATCTTGTATTATTTAAATTTGTAATTATGGAAATTATTAAATGAATAAAATATGCGTATTGGTTTTAACCACTATGTGTTGTTTGATTATTATTTATGTGTGATTTATGAGGCATAGGGTAATTTGTGTAATTAATTATGGACTTGTATTGAATTGTTTTCACTTTTAAAAGTAGATTTCATACAAGTTTATTTGTGTAAATATGTGGATTGTCTCTAAAATTGTTTTCATGACTTTATAATCTCAATATTTATTTTTGGGACTTTATAAAATTTAGAAATCAATATTTCAGTAATTATTTAGCCCTGTATGATTTTTTGATTACATTTATTCATAAATTTTGTATTTAATTCTAGAATTCTTTAAAAATTATGAAACTCATATTTATTTAGGTCTGGAATATTCCGAGAATTTTAAAATTATTTTGGGAATTTTTGGGATTAATTTCACCCGTGCGTTATTTCGTTAAATGTTAAAAAGCGCGTATAAATTTAGTTTCAGAAATTATTTTAAAATTACGAAATTTATGTTTTTATAAATTTCGGAATATTTGTAACATTTTAAGACTATTTTCGAGATTTTCTGAAATTGTTTTATGTGCAGCCGGTTCGTTAATTGCGAAATGCGGGTGCGAGTTGCGTTTCAAAAATACTTTAAAAATTAGGAAAAATTTATTTTTAATAACTTTGGAATATTTTTGATATTTTAAAACTATCTTGGTAATTTTTGGGTAACTTTTCACCCGCGAGTTATTCGTTTTATTCGCAAAGTTCGGGTTAAAACCGGTATTCGCTAAATTATAATTTATGTGTAAAACTTTAGATAATTGGCATAATTCCAGGATAATTATTAGATAAATAAAAATGTCCTCATCTCTTTATCAATCAATCTCTCGAAATCTCTGGAGTCTCTTAAATCTCTCTTGGATTCTTTCCTCTCGATTCTAATCTTTTTTTCCTCCTTCTTTTCTTTATTCCCCGGCTTCCCTGTTGTTTCGTCTTGTATTTTAGTGAGTTTAGCCGGTTAATTTATGCCCCTGTTCTGCCGATTAGCCCCTCACCACCGTGTTCTTTTTTCGGCGAGGCTGTGCATATCAGTGTGGATTCTGGTGGTGGTGTGAATTGTTGTTGCTGCCGCCTCTCGGATTTTTCCGAGAGGAGGGGTGGCGTGTATCGCCTGTTACTCTGTTACCTATTATCGTGCTTGCCTCTGTTTTCTGGTAAGCAATCGCGGGAGTTCCGGCCAGCTTGCTTCCATCATTTATGCCTGTGATTGTTTAAATATATATATATATATAAGTGTGTGTGTCGTGTGTGTGTTTAGTTTGTGTGTGTGTGCGCTGTGTTGCGCGGCGCGTGGCCGCGTGTGTGCAAGTGGTGTATGTTTTCAGTGGGCTGTGTTGGGCTCCTTGTTGGGGTTGGGGTTAAAACTTCTGTTGGACTGGGTTGTGCAGTTGGATTTGGTCTTAATTTTTATTTCTTTCTTTGCAGGAATTAATTGATTACAAATTTATTATATTAATTATTCATGCGGGAATTTAATTTAATTAATCGGCAAAGTTTCACGTTGGAAACCCGAATTAATCTGGTACCCGCGGAATTTTGCCGCCGTCCGCGATGACATTCACGAGCGGACGGTGGACGGTGATGACATTGTTTTGAGTCCTACAAGTAAATAAATATAAAAATATGAATAAAAATATAAGATGTAAATAATAATAATAATTAGTTGAGTTAAATCGGTGGTTGGGGAATTGTGAAATGTGGAGTGCGTGATTGATTGGTTATGATTGATTTGACGTCGAGTTGTTTGACGGGTTAGTCCGATAAATAAAGGAGGTGTTGCCCAACTTTCGAGAAATCGAACTACGGAAATACGGGTGCGTATCCAGTAATTATCGGACCGTCGAACGAGTATATATAAACATATATATGTTGTATACGAAATTTGATTGTATGTGATGGTGAACGGTTTTGCCAAAAGTGATAACCCTAATTTTGTAAAATGACGAGTATATGCATTTTTTCGAAAACGAACACTGAACCTATTTTTCATGAATGTGAACCCTAATTGTTGTGTGTGATATTATAATATGTATAATTACTAGTCAAGATTTGATATCGACTGGGTAGGTAGTTAGCGAGGATATGTCAAGCATACCTAGACATCTAACGTAGGGTATTTCGGTTCTGTAGGTTCTAGTCGAAGGACTCAAAAGTTGATATCGAACTAAGTTGACCAAGTGATCAGTCGACAAGCGCGGTGAGGTTCCTAAGCGAAGGACCTAAGCATTGAAGTCGGATCCAGGATAGTCTGATAGTAAAACGATAAAGCCGAGTGTCCAAGTTAGTGCAAGGTCAACCAGAGATAGTCGTAAGCTCTGCAACGCAAGTACACATGACCATTCTTTTATGGTTCAATATGTATGAATAGCTAAATGTTTTTTTCTCATAATGGAATAGAAACATTTTAAGTTACGTATCCCCTGTAGTTATAAATCATTGATTTCAAATTGTTTTGGGGAAAAGTAACTTCGCAAGGTACCTATCTCGAATGAAATGATTTGTGAACTGGATTTTATATGTGTGCTGGTTAAATAAATGATTTGGAAAATGAGATAGGTACAAGTGTTTTGAAAACTAGATAAAACGGTTAGATATGGGATACATTGTGGCCAGAGTAGGCCTATTGAGGTGGCGTAAGAGGCTAATTCGGTTGCGCGCACTATAAAACCGATTAGTCCAGCAGGTCAGAGACCTAGCTAGTCTCTGAGTTCCTGAAAAGGTATATAGGATGGGAGTGGGAGCTGTCCGGTGTTGATAGTCTGATCAACTATCTTCACATATCCTCTAAGTATCTGATTTTGGTTTTGCGGTTCCGTATTGGAACAAGTGATTTATACAGTGGATATGGAAATGAAGATCGCATGCTAGAATTAAACTCTGGTATTTATATACAGCACACTACTGATGATATCATTTTATAGAGCATGCTAGTTTTGTATCCAGTTTATACACTGTTTTACATGTTTCTAACAAATTATGAATTTTGTTCCTATAAATGATTTACTTTAAACTGTTTTACTTGTTATTCATATAGTGGTGCTATTGAGCAAGCAATTGCTCACCCTTGCAGAATATTTTATATGTATTGCAGATGCCTAGGAGATTCTTGCGCGGTAGTCCGGGCAGAGTTCCAGGTCCTTTCGTGTCAGGCTCCTCTGAGGTAGTTGTGCCGGACCAAAGATGGTCTGTTGAGTTGTTGTGTTAGGTTAGTTATGTCAGGATTGTTTGTAATTAGTGGAGTTGTAATAGTTGTAACCTAAGTCATACTTAAACTTGGAAAAGGTCTTGAAAAAAGGGTTCGTATTTATAATCTATCTTGGAATTGATTATATTATTTTAGTTATAGTGATTATTGATGACGTCAACTCCTGACCCTGGGGTTGAGGCCATCACACTTGGTATTAGAGTTCCAGGTTTGAGTCCCTGATTTAGGTTATGGGTAGAGTCAAAAGAGTGAAGAAAGGTTCGTAGATAGATGTGAGTCAGCAACTCAATCAGAGGAGTGAGTCTATGAGTTCAGTCAAGGGTTATAGAGGCGTAACCCTGACGTTTATTGGGGATTGACTAGAACTTCCCTAACCTAGAGTACGTTTCCTTCGTTTATGTGACATTGATAATATTCGATAGAGGTTCCTAGTCTTTCTCTTGAGAAAACGAGTTTGATCGCAAGAGCTCAGTGTTTGAGGAGACCCTTGACGTGACAGCTGAGGGGACACCAGTGTTATTCCCATATATCGCATTTTCCTATGTCAAGGAATCTTACTGGATTGATTGTGTGACCTTGGCGAGTTCGGATAGCATGATAATAGTTAGAGCCTATTATGACGACTAAGTTTTATAGTGAAGGTGGATCAGAACGGGAGGTGATATCTTTGAACCCTTCTATTTCTTCCTTGAAATGTATTTTCTCTCCAAAGTAATTGTTTCCTATTCCATAAGTTTCTTATCTTTCTTGTGAGAAAGTTGTGAACCCGAAGTAAGCTACTTAGGCTTCTGTTGACCTCATTACAAATTAGATTCACCCTTTCCTATTTGTGAATTTTCTTTTTAACATTGTTTCTTTTCTCAGTGATTCTATCGGTTGATTGGGGCAAACAATGCATATGAATGGACCATTTTTCTGTGTGGCAAAAGGGCCTGGTGGGACGCCACCGAAGTATGTGTTGTGAGCTATGCGATACTAAGACTGGCCATCTTCATACCTACATCTTCTTCACTTATTCCTTCTTATTATATTTTCTTGAAATTGAAATTTCATTGGATACTCTGGGATAATAAAATTATGTGATTAGATGCTCCTCATTATTGAAAGCAAGTAAGAGCGACTGTCGAGAAGAATGAGAGTCCTATATCAGGATGTTATTTAAGAGTAAGGGTAACCGTGAGAGTTCAAGATCTAAGGATGGAGTTATAGTCTCGGGAAAGGTAATTTAGTGATTGATGAATCCCTTGAGGGTGATAAGAAATCATCCCTGGAGAAAGATTGATTGAAATTTGGACTAGGGTTCCTAGAAGAGTCGAGCATTCCTTAAGTTGACTTGATTTATCAGTTTGTTCTATGTAATTGGTGGCTGATATAGCCAGCCAAGTTTCGTAGTATATCAGATTAGTGTGATGTGGTAACTGAGTAGTGACGGGAAGTTAGTTAATCGCTGTTGTATTGAGGAGCTATGCTACGGAGATTAGTTTCTTTATAACTCAGTTTTCCTGTACTATTGTTGATTCTGCTACTGTCATTGTTGCTATTGCTGCCAGTGCTGTTAATCTCGATTTCTATTATAAATGGACCCTGATATTAAGGACACGGGTATTTGGATTGGGCAGCATTTTTCTGATACAGGAAGATGCCACCTAAGAAAGCTACCCAGTCTAAAGAAAATAGTAGTAGTATAGTTGTGGGTCCAGTTATAAATGAAATTATGGATTTATTGTGCCAGCAGTAAGGACAACGGCAGCAGTTAATCCAACAGGTTCAGCATCAGTAAAGAGTGGACCAAAATGTTAATTTTAAATCTTTCTAGAGTGTTAAACCCCTGAGTTTGAAGGTGAACCTAATCTAGTGATTGCGGGAGCATGGTTAGAAGAGAGAGAGAAAGCTTTCAACCTTGTCCGAGTACGTGATAATTTTAAGAATGAATATGTAAGTTATTTCTTAAAAGTGAAACGAGTTATTGGTGGGAGTCAACCCGAGCGTTAGAAAGAGAAGGCCCTGTTCCATGGGCTAGGTAGACTGAGTTATTTTTGGAAAAGTATTTTCCTGACTGTGTGAGGAATCGAATGGAGATTGAGTTTCTAGAACTGAAGCAAGGTGACAAAAGTGTAGCTGAGTATGAGGCTAAGTTCGCAGAGTTGACTAGATTTGTACCACATTATGTGTGCTCTGAAGCTCAGAAGGCAAAGAGGTTTCAACAAGGACTGAAGCCTGAAATTCGTAGTGGAGTGGTGGCATTGCAACTCCAGACGTATCCTTCCGTAGTTTAGGCCGCCTTAGTAATTGAATTAATCAGAAGTTAGCCGCTAGAGAAAAAGAAGGTAAGAAGCGAAAGATTGATGATATGAAAAAAGTATTAGGTCAAGAAGGATCCAGCCAAAAGTCTCAGAAAAAGGTTGGAAGAAGTAAGAATAAAGAATTTAGAGGGAAAAGTATTTCTTTAACCATGATTAGTAATACCTCAGCCAGCTCTAATCAAGCCAAGTCGATTAAGTCGCCTATATCGGAGTATAAGCAATATGGTAAGAGGCATGATGGAAGGTGTAAGGTAAATGCTAAATGTTTCAGGTGTGGACAGAAAGGACACTACGCGTCAGAATGTAAGGTAGAAAACCAGGAGTCATTTATTACCACTGTGGCAAGGTGAGACATATTGCCATGAACTGTAGAAGTGCTTCTCGAGATAGCATGGAAGGTAGTGCATCGAAAGGTTTGACATCCAGTACAGCCAAGACTAAGACTTGTAATATGATTAAAAGTTCAGCTGCCTAAAACTATGATAAAGAACCAGGGCAATGATTGATTACCAGAAGAAGCAATATAAGAAGTTCCTCCAATCATACAAGAAAAGGAGTAATTATTTAAAAATATAAGATAGATCCACCAGGTGCAAAGATACGAAGGAGAAAATACCTAAGCTGGGTGGAATTTGAGTGATGAATTAATTCCCTGGAGTCTTGGAGGCCAGTGGAACGAAATAATTAGTTCGATAACCGTAAAAGTTATTGTAAGAAGGAATGTGAGCATACCAGATATAGTCCCTTGGGGTGCACCAGTGATGTTGTTGGAGAAGAGGGATGGAATTATGAGGTTGTGTACCGATTATTGGGAGTTTAATAAAATGACGAATAAGAATAAGCAACCCCTATTAAGAATTAATTACTTATGTGATTTAATTCAAAGAGTGTGTTATTTCTCGAAGATTGACATCATATCCAGCCTGAGGACATATCAAAGATTACGATGAGAGGGGATTATGAATGTTACAAGTTCTGGTGATAATATGTGGAGTAATAGGTGTATCAGCTAACTATAAGGAATTAAGGACATGGTGTATATTGAGTATTTGGATAGTATGAAGGTATTTATTGATAACATCCTCGCCCATCTAAGGGATAAGGAAGGCCAAGTTGAACACCTAAAGAAATGCTGTGAAAGGTTGAAAAGTAGCAATTGCATACTAAGTTTCAAAAGTATGAGAATTTGATCAAAATTGATTATGAGCCATAGTTGTTTAAGTGACTACCACCAAGAAAGGTCCATTTAGGGATAGATGTCTTGAGTAGAAAAGCAAATTGAATATTATTGAGATTATTGAAGAATTGGCGGAAGAATGGGAGAAGTGAGAAATTGAAAGATTCAAGTACCTGAAGGTAATGGGGAGTAATTGTATGAGATCACTTTTTAGTCAGAAGGAATCAAGAAGTGTTAAGAAGAAGTTATGAATCAAGAATTGGATAGTTTAAATGGAAAGAATAGTTGCACCCAAAAAGGATAGTAGAGGTATGTTTGAATTTTTCCGCTAGAGCATGAATTTCAATGTGACTAAGCTGAAGAGTAGAATATAAAGAGAAGCCCACACTTCCAGGGTCCTATTAACCTGGAAGCACTCGGGCGTACCAAGACATGACAGAGAACTTTTGGGAAATTGATGATAAGTCGATGAAGTCTGCATGTTTCCTTCCAATTAATGAAAGATATCATTGGATAAGCTAACGGAGTTGTATTTGAATGAAATTGTGACAAAGTATTGAGTCCATGTTCTTATTGTGATTGATTGAGACCCGAGGATTTACTTGAGGTTTGGATGAAGTTCCAGGAATGTTTGGGGATTAAGTGAAATATGAGTACCACTTACCATCCCCAGACAAATGGTAAAAGTGAGGTAAAAGTTATATTAAAGTATATATTTTAGAATTTAAAAGGAAACTGAGGTATTACCTACCATTGACTAAGTTTTCCTATGCTAATAGTTATCATGCTAGTAGGGGAATGCTACCTTGCGAAGCCTTGTATGGACATAGGGGTGGTTTCCCATACTATTTAGAGAAAGTGGGAATAGAAATGATGTTAGGTCCTGAATTAATTCAGTACACCAAGGACGAAGTGAGGTTGATTTGGAAAAAGAGTTGAAGCAGCTCGGGATATACAAAGGAAGAAGACGGACTTGTATTAAAAGAGTGATAGGATCATTGGTGTTGACAAAAAAAAATCACCTTGAAAGAGAATGGTTAAGTTTGAATAGAAGGGTCAAGTAGGGTCTTAAATGTATTAAACCGTTCGAGGTATAAAGAAATATGGGTAAAATTGCCTATGAGTTGGTGTTACCACTACAGTTGCAGTATATGTATATAATGTGTTCTGCGTAACAATATTAAGGTGTTATGCATCTGATTTGAATCAAGTCATTGATTAGGAGCCAATGGGCACTTATCCAAATTTATTCTGCATGGAATGATCGATCCAGATCCTAGATCGTTAAGAGCGAGTCTTTAGTAATGAATTTATGTCTATAGTGAGTATGTTTTGAATAAATTCTTGAGTAGAAGAGTCTACCTGGAAGTTAGAGTCAGATATGCTTGACAAATATCCTCACTTATTTAGTTAAGTCAGATTCTGAGGACAGAATCTTTTTAAGGGGGAAGGATATAACGACTCGTGTATTTTATATTATTTAAATATGTAATTATGAAAATTATTAAATAAATAAAATATGCGTATTGGTTTTGACCACTATGTGTTGTTTGATTATTATTTATGTGTGATTTATGAGGCATATGGTCATTTGTTTAATTAATTATGGACTTGTATTGAATTGTTTTCACTTCTAAAAGTAGATTTTATACAAGTTTATTTGTGTAAATATGTGGATTGTCTCTAAAATTGTTTTCATGACTTTATAATCCCAATATTTATTTTTGGGACTTTATAAAATTTAGAAATCAATATTTCAGTAATTATTTAGCCATGTATGATTTTCTGATTACATTTATTCATAAATTCTGTATTTAATTCCAGAATTCTTTAAAAATTATGAAACTCATATTTATTTAGGTTTGGAATATTCCGAGAATTTTAAAATTATTTTTGGAATTTTCGGGATTAATTTCACATGTCCGTTATTTGGTTAAATGTTAAAAAGCAGGTATAAATTTAGTTTCAGAATTATTTTAAAATTACGAAATTTATGTTTTTATAAACTTTGGAATATTTGTAACATTTTAAGACTATTTTTGAGATTTTCTGAAATTGTTCTAAGTGCAGCCGGTTCATTAATTGCGAAATGCGGGTGCGAGTTGCGTTTCAAAAATACTTTAAAAATTAGGAAAATGCTTCAAAAATACTTTAATAACCTTGGAATATTTTTGATATTTTAAAACTATCATGGTAATTTTTGGGTAACTTTTCACCCGCGAGTTATTCGTTTTATTCGCAAAGTTCGGGTTAAAACCGGTATTCGCTAAATTATATTTTATGTGTAAAACTTTAGATAATTGGCTTAATTCCAGGATAATTATTAGATAAATACAAATGTCCTCATCTCTTTATCAATCAATCTCTCGAAATCTCTGGAGTCTCTTAAATCTCTCTCGGATTCTTTCCTCTCGATTCTAATCATTTTTTTCCTCCTTTTCTTTATTCCCCGGCTTCCCTGTTGTTTCGTCTTGTATTTTAGTGAGTTCAGCCGGTTAATTTATGCCCCTATTTCTGCCGATTAGCCCCTCGCCACCATGTTCTTTTTCCGGCGAGGCTGTGCATATCGGTGTGGATTCTGGTGGTGGTGTGAATTGTTGTTGCTGCCGCCTCTCGGATTTTTCCGAGATGAGGGGTGGCGTGTATCGCCTGTTACTCTGTTACCTGTTATCGTGCTTGCCTCTGTTTTCCGGTAAGCAATTGCCGGAGTTCCGGCTGGCTTGCTTCCTTCGTTTGTGCATGTGATTATTTAAACATATATATATATAAGTATGTGTGTCGTGTGTGTGTCTAGTTTGTGTGTGTGTTTAGTTTGTGTGTGTGTTTAGTTTGTGTGTGTGTGCTGTGTTGCGCGGTGCGTGGCCGCGTGTGTGCGGTGGTGTTTGTTTTCAGTGGGCTGTGTTGGGCTCCTTGTTGGGCTTGGGGTTAGAACTTCTGTTGGACTGGGTTGTGCAGTTGGATTTGGTTGTATGTGATGGTGAACTGTTTTGTCAAAAAGTGATAACCCTAATTTTGTAAAATGATGAGTAAATGCATTTTTCCAAAAATGAACACTGAACCTATTTTTCGTGAATGTGAACCCTAACTGTTGTGTGTGATATTATAATATGTATAATTACTAGTCAGGATTTAATATCGACTGGGTAGGTAGTTAGCGAGGATATGTCGAGCATACCTAGACGTCTAACGTAGGGTATTTCGGTTCTGTAGGTTCTAGTCGAAGGACTCAAAAGTTGATATCGAACTAAGTTTACCTAGTGATCAGTCGATAAGCGCAGCAAGGTTCCTAAGCGAAGGACCTGAGCGTTGAAGTCGGATCTAGGATAGTCTGATGGTAAAGTGATAAAGCCGAGTGTCCAAGTCAGTCCAAGGTCAACCAGAGATAGTCGTAAGCTCTGCAAGGCAAGTACCCCTGACCATTCTTTTATGGTTTAATATGTATGCATAGCTAAATGCTTTATTCTCGTAATGGAACAGAAACGTTTTAAGTTACGTATCCCATGTAGTTATAAATCACTGTTTTCAAATTGTTTTAGGGAAAAGTAACTTCGCAAGGTACCTATCTCGAATGAAATGATTTGCGAACTGGATTTTATATGTGTGCGGGTTAAATAAATGATTTTGAAAATGAGATAGGTACAAGTGTTTTGAAAACTGGATAAAACGGTCAGATATGGGATACATTGGGGCCAGAGGAGGCCTATTGAGGTGGTGTAAGAGGCTAATTCGGTTACGCGCACTCTAAAACTGATTAGTCCAGCAGGTTAGAGACCTAGCTAGTCTCTGAGTTCCGGAACAGGTATATAGGATGGCAGTGGGAGCTGTCCGGTGTTGATAGTCTGATCAACTATCTTCATATATCCACTAAGTATCTGATTTGGGTTTTGCGGTTCCGTAATGGAACAAGTGATTTATACATTGGATTTGGAAATGAAGATCGCATGCTAGAATTAAACTCTGGTATTTATATACAGCACACTACTGATGATATCATTTTACAGAGCATGCTAGTTTTGTATCCAGTTTATACACTGTTTTACATATTTCTAACAAATTATGAATTTTGTTCCTATAAATGCTTTACTTTAAACTGTTTTACTTGTTATTCATATAGTTGTGCTGCTGAGCAAGCAATTGCTCACTCTAGCAGAAAATTTTATATGTATTACAGATGCCTAGGAGATTCTTGCGCGGTAGTCCGGGCAGAGTTCCAGCTCCTTTCGTGTCAGGCTCCTCTGAGGTAGTTATGCTGGACCAAAGATGCTCTGTTGAGTTGCTGTGTTAGGTTAGTTATGTCAGGACAATTTGTAATTAGTGGAGTTGTAATAGTTGTAACCTAAGTCATACTTAAACCTGGAAAAGATCTTGGAAAAAGGAGCCGTATTTATAATCTATCTTGGAATTGATTATATTATGTTTGTTATGGTGATTATTGATGACGTCAACTCCTGACCCCGGGGTTGAGGCCGTCACAACGGGTACCTATTATTTAAGTTTAGCTTGTTCAACTCTCGGTAGTCGATGCATTGTCTCATGCTCCCATCTTTCTTCATAACGAATAATACGGGTGCTTCCGAAGCAGACACACTAGGTTGTATCATACCTTCTCCAGTAGTTCTTGTAACTGGGTAGCTAATTCCTTCATTCTTACGGAGCTAACTGATATAGTGCCTACAAAACTGGTGCCATCCCTAGGGCCAACTCAAAAGAAAATTCAATTACTCTATCGACTGGTAGTCCTGGAAGATCTTGCGGGAATACATCTTCAAACTCGTTGACTATCGGGATATCTTGCAAGTTGTGCACCTCCCTCTGGGTGTCCGCCATGTAGGCTAAGTAAGCCTCGCTTCCTTTTTGTAGCATCTTCTTGGCATGGGCCATGGTCAAGAATTTATGCATCTATTTCTTCCCTCCGAATATGACTTCTTTCTTCTCTGATATATTCAACTTAACCTTCTTCCCTTTATAGTATATCTGAGCATCATTGCTAGATAGCCAGTCCATTCCCAAAATTACGTCAAATTCCCCTAATTTAAAAGGAATCAAATCAACACTAAAGAATCGTTCACCTATGCCAAACTTGTAGGCGGGGGAAATATGGTTAACGGAGTTAACCTCATTGTTGTCTATTTCTACTTGTAAGGGTTCTATCAAGGATTCAGCTTTAAGTCTTAAATTATGTGCAAAGTCCCTCACTATAAAAGATTTAGTTTCTCCAGAATCAAATAAAACATTTGCACTAACTGAATTTAGAGAAAGGGTACCTGCTATCATATCTGAGTGTTTCACGGTATCCTGAACTGTGATGTTGAAAGTCCTTACAGTAGGTGGCTTATTGGAAGCAGCCCTACTCGCTTCTGAAGCCGCGGGTTTGTTTATTGGGCAATCTTTTCTGATCTGACTCAGACATCCACACCAAAAACTAGTGATGTCCTGGCTGACAGCGGGGGTTGGCAAAGTGCACTTGTGGGAATAGTGACCCACTTGACCACATTTAAAAAAAGTAACTACCTTCATTCCACACACCCCCGGATGCTTCCTCCCACAAGTATTACATGTTATTAATGGGGGTCAAGATTAGTTGGAATAGGACACTCCTGATTTTTGGCCGCTCTGGCTAACATTCACACTCATCGGTCGCCTAAACCCAGCACTCCTCCCTGGTAGGGACACTGCTCCTCGGTTATACCTACTTGGGTAATTTTCTCCTG
This sequence comes from Apium graveolens, assembly GCF_009905375.1. Taxonomy (NCBI): domain Eukaryota; kingdom Viridiplantae; phylum Streptophyta; class Magnoliopsida; order Apiales; family Apiaceae; genus Apium; species Apium graveolens. The sequence continues at coordinate 155,083,381 of NC_133648.1, read as the reverse complement.
CGGAACCTTCGCCCATACTCATGTTCTTCCTTTTTATTCCTTTCTTCTCTCTTTGCTTGTGCATCTTCTCACTTTCAGCTTCCGCAATTGTTGATTTTTATACCATAGTGGTATAATCCGTAAGCTCAAGGATAACCATCCTATTCTTCATCCACTATTTCAATCCGTGCTGAAATCCCTAGAATTCTTTTCCTCGGTGTTTACAAACTCCGGCACAAACCTTGACAACTTAATAAATTTAGCCTCGTACTCTGCCACAGATAAGTTATTCTGTTTTAGCTCTAAGAACTTGAGCTCCATCTGGTTCTCCATAAACCTCGGGAAATACTTCCCCATAAATAATTGATTGAACCTCTCCCAAGTTATGATAACATCCGTCTCCATGTTTTTCTTGGCCTCCCACCAGTAGTTGGCCTCTCCCTTCAAAAGGTAAGTAGTAAATACAGTCTTTTGTGCCTCATCGGTACTCAGAATCTCTGTTAGGTCACACAACATTGTAGGGGGTTGAATACAGTGTTATTACAATCAAATCGATCTTGAACACAAGTAACAGTAAAAAGATATATTCAATATAATAAATTTTGTTACAATGGAACTGTTCTCTCTCAGTGATGAACAAATATCACTAAGAGCTGCTAGGTTATAATGAATAATGTATCTCGATAATGATAACACATATAGTGTAAACCTATGTATGTGTTATATACTACACAGTTACAAGATAACTTTTAATTGATATGGAATATAATTCTGTCCCCTAAAATATATCAATCAAGTATCTTCTACAAGTCTTTCAGTCCTCTAACTCTTTCCATGCATATCTTCCTTTGTTTTAGTCTCAATCTTCTACTGTTAATCAGCTTCCTTCCTTAACTGTAAGTCCTCCCACACTTAAGTTCTGACATGACCTTAAGTTCTGATATAAAGTTCCGACTTCCAGTAACTACTAATTCTAGTAAGTCCTGATATTTCCTGTTTGTTAAGATCTGAAAACTAAACATGAAACATATTAGATATGACATCTCAAATATATCTAACAATCTCCCCCAACTTGTAAATTATGCAAAATATAAAAGTTAATAGATTTGATGATGTCAAAAAAATTTAAGTACAAATGCATTAAGAGTTTAACTGAATAACTAACTACAACTTACAGTCCTTGTAGCTTTTACCATCTCACTGAGTCAATTTGAATTCATAATGATTCTTAACAACGTGTGATATCAGCTTTTCTTCATTCTGACTTCCAATCTGATAGATTGCAATCATTATATCAGAGATATGGTTTCTTTCTAAACCATTTTCTAGTCTTATTACCCTAGGATGAGAAGAATCTTCATTGTAGCATAGACATTTCTCTTTCAGTATTACCTCAAGCTTAGCAGAATCCTTCTTCATAGGAATTTCACTTCCATCATCTTCAACAATACATGGAATGAATTCTGTAAATCTTGAACTAGAAATTCTTTCTTTATCTCTGATGGTCTTCAATATGAAGTTTGACCATCTCCTGGTAATATCGGACTTTACCTCTAAAAGGTAATGAAAGAATTGAAGTTCTTTCAGAGTTTTGTTCAGTACATCTGATTCTTACATCTGATATGCCTTCCATCTTCAAGAAATAGAATCATATTTTCTTTGATGTTGTGCTTATCATGAGCATCCAATACCACTTGAACATAGATAACCTGGTTAAGGTGTTTTGAGTAACATCTTCAAGCAGTTTATCAGTTAGTAAAAATGGATCTCTTGTAGCAACTTCAAGTCATGTTTTGATTTTAGCTTCATCAGAACCTAGTCCAGCCCTTTCTCTTGGTTCTCTAGCATTTAACCCAATAGACATGAAATCAGACAACAATTGGCTTTTCTTCGGATCTGATGGTTTGACATTTTTCCACAGAAGTTTCTTTTTATCAGCTACTTCCATTTTGTCTAAATCAACTTGAGCACTGTCAGTGGTTAACTTCTTGACTTTATCAGAACTTGCTGCTTTTGCTTTTTCTTGCTGATCTTCACTCTGAACAACTTGAGCTTTGTTAGAGGTTGTCTTTGATTCTTCAGAAATCTTCTTTCTTTTCAGAGTTTGAACATCTTCTTCAGTAAGAGTATCATCATCATGAATTGTAGTTTGATAGACAGGATCTATCACAACTGAAGGTATTTTCCACTTTTGAAACTTTGAGGTTCATCAACCTTTTCCTTTCCTTTCCATTTAAGATCAATCTCAGATTGTGATCTTGTTTTGGGCTTTGATGCCTCAGAAATTGTCTTCTCTTTGACCATAATGCCTTTCTCCGTAGGCCTTGGAGGTTTCTTTACAACAAAAGCTTTTGGCTTTAGATTTTTCTTTTCAGCTTTAAATCTAGCTTCTTCCTCCTTGAGATTATCTAAATCCATTCCTGGATTATGTTTCAGAAACAATCTTCTAGCAATTTCTTCATCAAGTGTCTGAATCTTGGGATCTTTGTAGTAGACAGTAGTCTGCTTTCCTTTGAGCTTCATAGTTTGCATGAACTTTTGAGAATCTTGACTTCCACCTTGTATCAGAACATCAGGTTTTGCCAGACTTTTCTCATCAGAACTTGATCTCAGATTTTGAATTTCAGTACTTGCTATCAGATTTTCAGTTTGAGTAGCTTCAGAACTTGTCTTCTTTTGAGTAGAAGATTTGCTTGCATCAGTATTTAGTTTCCTTGAAGAAACCTTGCTGCTCTGCTCTTTACTTTGAACTTGACCTCTACCCTTGCTGGGGTTTCCCTGGTCATCAGTTTCATCATCTTTCTTCTTCAGTATTTGATCATTTGAGCATTTGGACTTAACTATCTTCTCCCCCCTTTTGGCATCATCAGGTAGTAGAAGTGAGAGAAGAAGTTCTACTGAAGGTTGAATTTCATTCAAATGAGTTTGCTGAGAAGCTTGATTTTGTAAGACCTCAGAAATTTAGGCCTGTTGCTTCTCTTGAGATTTTTCAATTGCTTCTACCTTCTCAGAAATGGGTCTGATAAACCTTTTTTTATTAAGCTTGGCTTCCATATCTAGCTTTTCAGCCTTTTCCAGAAGTTTGTCAACCTTTTCTTGAGTTTGAGAGTGAAGACCTTGAAGATGCTTGGTAGAGAGAGCAGTGATCTTGAGCTGTGTCTTGAAATCATAATTTGACAATAACTCGTCAGCTTTTGATACATGCTCTGTCAGAATGTTAGAGCTTGGAATGAATTCAGAATCATTCCACTCCTTGGTCCACTCAACTCCCATGCGAGTATCCTCCCAAGGTATAGGTGCATCCTGCTCAATAAACTTCTTTACCAGTGCTTCCTTTCCCAGAATGGGAGCTGGAGTCTTAACAAAAACACTGTCTTCAGAACTTGAAGAAGTTTCATTATGTTCTGGTAGAACAATAGTGTGTGAGGCAACTGGAAATTCAGGATTAACCTCATCTACTGTTGGAATTTCAGCATGCTTTGGAGAAACAGGTGGAGTTGGTATCTCAGCATTTAAGATTGGAGATTAAACTGGAGATTGCTGAGCTTCTGTTGATGGAGCTTCTAGATAAAGAACATTGGGTATATTCAGATTATGAATATCTATTTCAGAATTTGTAGCTTGTTCTTCAGCATCTATTAAGTATTTTTGTTGGTTTATATCTTTGTGTTAGTATCATGTTTTCATATGAACCCATGGTGACAATGAGTTCTATTATGGGCTAATTGTGATCATGGGATCGTAGCGGATTTACTATGGATTTTATTTAATTTATTGTTTAATACCTTGGTATGTGATGATTGTATGATATCTAGCATAGGTTGTGCTTATTCGTCTTATGTGCATCGCGAACATATAAGATAGCCTGTTAATCTCTTGTGAAGCGATAGTGAATCTTGAGATTTAGAACTTGCCATGCTAGCATAGGTTCATGTATGGTATGCATGATTAGTTGGTAACTCTAACCGTTTTACTTGCCCTGTGTAATCATAATGAATAACTTGCGCTTAAATCGTTATGTTGTCAAATTATGTAGACATATAGGGTCTCAACATAATTGATGCCTATTCAAATCTATCTTAATTTTGGATGCTTGATAGAATGGTACTTGTGCAACGAAAGTTGGCTTTTATCAGTTTCGTGTTGTTCGATTAATATCATCACCGCTACATGCTAAGGGTAATAACAATAACTATTGAATGAAGTAGTAATGAAGTTATGATCTCATGTGTGTTTAATATTGTTAATTCAAGTGTTAATTTAAGTGTTTAATTTTCGTAGTTAATAATTAGTTAATCAACCCTAAGTGTTATTGTCTTGACATTGAAGAGTAATCATACATTGGTGAGTAAGTGTTATTTAAATATAGTTAATCAGAGTTTCTGTGGGAATGAACTAGAAATCATTCTATATTACTTGCGAACACATATACTTGCATGAATTATTAGTGCATGCTTTGTGCCTAACAAGTTTTTGGCGCCGTTGCCGGGGACTTGGTGTTAATTTGTTTAGTTTATGTACTTGCCATCACTGGTCATTAGGACTCATTGATTAAGACTTCTTACTGACTGTTTTCGGTTGTGTTTCAGGTACTCTAGCGAGCATTTATGCAAACATGTTCTCACACTCGCAAAAGGACTCTAGATACGAATGAGGAGATAGATTCAGCTCTTGACATTCCGGAGAAGTTACATTTTGAAGATTCAGATAAAGAGAGTGAAAAGAAAGAACCTGTAACAATGGGTGATTGTATAGTTCCAGCAGATCCAGCTCTTATGGACTTTTCTTGACCTAAAATTGATGACATTCAGTCAAGCATCATTCATCCGGCTTTTCAGGCCAATACTTTTAAAATCAAGCCGGGCACTATTCATATGGTGCAGAATTATGTTTCTTTCGGAGGTGCTGCGACTGAAGATCCCAACATGCACATTAGGAATTTTGTCAAGATCTGCAGTACTTTCAAATTTAATGGTGTTACTGATGAGGCTATCAAGCTGAGGCTTTTCCCATTCTCTCTGAGGGATAAAGCTAAGGACTGGTTACATTCTTTACCAGCTGGGTCCATCACTACTTGGGAAGATCTTGCGCAAAAGTTTCTAGTGAAGTTCTATCCAATGGCCAAGACTGCAGCTATGAGGAGTGCTTTTACTCAGTTTGCGCAGCAACCAACAGAATCTATGTGCGAAGATTGGGAGCGCTATAAGGAGATGTTAAGAAAGTGTCCACATCATGGTATGCCTGACTGGATGGTGATCACTGGGTTTTATAATGGTTTGGGGGCCCAATCTCGGCCCATGCTCGATGCAGCTTCTGGAGGCACCTTATGGGCCAAAAGATATACTGAGGCCTATAATCTCATTGAAACTATGGCTACAAACGAGTATCAAACCCCAACTCAAAGGATGATGCCTGGGAAGGTAGCGGGTATTCTGGAAGTTGATGCAACTACAGCTATTGCAGCGCAGCTCCAAGCGCTGTCTATGAAGGTCGATTCTTTAGCCAACTATAGAGTCAATCAAATAGCTATTATCTGTGAGCTTTGTGCAGGCTCTCATGCTACGGATCAGTGTTCTCTTGTTAATGAATTTGTTCAGTATGTGAATAATTTTCAGCGACCGCATCAGCCTGTGCCAGCTACTTATAATCCTAATAACAGAAATTATCCCAATTTTAGTTGGAGCAACAATCAGAATACTGTTCAGCAACCATATCAATAAGCTGTAAGTAAACAGTTTAATCCACATGGATTCCAGCAACCTCAGCAATATGTTCAAAGGCAATCATATCCTCAACAAGGAGGTGCTGCTCCACCTTCTATTGCTGATTTTGAGGAGCTAAAGCTGTTGTGCAAAAGTCAGGCTGCTTCTATCAAGACCTTGGAGAATCAAATCGGTCAAATAGCCAATGCCTTGCTCAATCATCAACCTCGCACACTTCCCAGCGATACTGAAGTGCCAGGCAGGAAGGAAGCTAAAGAACAAGTCAAAGCTATCACTTTAAGGTCTGGAAAAGTTGCTGAAGCTGAAAAAGCAAAAGATGGAGAAGCTGAAGTTGTAGATGAAGAAGAAAAGTAAAAGGAGAAAGAGGGGGAACCAAGGAAGACTACTGTTCAACACACTCTGCCTGAGGGTAATACAGGGGAGAAACAACTCTATCCTCCACCACCTTTTCCTAAGAGATTGCAAAAACAAAAGCTGGATAAGCAATTTGGTAAGTTTCTGGAGGTGTTCAAGAAACTTCACATCAACATACCTTTCGCTGAGGCTCTGGAGCAAATTCCTAGTTATGCAAAAGTCATGAAAGGTATTCTTTCAAGAAAGGTGAAACTGGACGATCTTCATACCATTGCTCTGACGGAAGAGTGCAGTGTCGTGCTGTAACAAAAATTACCTCCAAAGCTTAAGGATCCAGGTAGCTTCACCATTCTTGCACCATTGGCAAGTTGTCATTCGATAAGTGCCTTTGCGATTTGGGAGCAAGCATCAATCTGATGCCGTTGTCTATCTTCAAAAAGCTGAATTTTCCTTATCTGAAGCCCACCTACATGTCTCTACAATTAGATGATCGTTCGATTACATACCCACGAGGTATCATGGAGGACGTGTTAGTAAAGGTGGACAAGCTCATCTTTTCTATAGATTTTGTCATTCTGGATTTCGAGGAAGATAAGAAGATTCCTATAATCTTGGGAAGACCTTTTTTGGCTACAGGCCATACCTTGATAGATGTGCAAAAAGGTGAACTTACTATGAGGGTGCAAGATCAGGATGTAATTCAATGTATTCAATGTAATCAAAATTCCCTACAGAAGATGAGGAGTGCTTCAAGGTGAATTTGATTGATTCTGCAATAACTTCAGAACTTGATCATATGCTTAGGTCTGATGCCTTAAAAAAGCTTTATTGGGGGAATTTGACAGTGATGATGAGGAAGTCAATGAGCAACTACAATATCTAAATGCTTCTCCTTGGACGCGAAAGCTAGACATGCCATTTGAATCTCTTGGTAATATTGATCTCAATAATGCTGAGGGAAAGCTCAAACCATCTATTGAGGAAACACCTTCTTTGGAGCTTAAACCATTGCCTGAACACTTGAGGTATGCTTTTTTATTTGATGCATCTACTTTGCCTGTTATTATTACATCTAACCTTTTAGGTAGTGATGAGGACAAGCTCTTGAGGATCTTAAGAGAATTCAAATCGGCCATCGGATGGACTATATCAGATATAAAAGGGATCAGCCCTTCGTACTACATGCATAAAATTCTGCTAGAGGAAGGTAGCAAGCCAACTATTGAGCAACAGTGAAGACTTAATCCTATTATGAAAGAAGTGGTGAAGAAAGAAATTCTAAAGTGGCTGGATGCTGGAATCATATATCCTATTTCTGACAGTTCTTGGGTGAGCCCCGTGCAATGTGTACCTATGAAAGAAGGTATTACTATGGTAGCAAATGAGAAGAACGAGCTCATCCCCACTCGAACAGTCACATGATGGAGGGTATGCATGGACTACAGGAAGTTGAATAAAGCCACGAGGAAGGATCACTTCCATCTTCCATTTATTGATCAGATGCTTGACAGGTTGGCTGGTCATGAGTATCATTATCTTCTGGATGGCTATTCGGGCTACAATCAGATTTGCATTACACCAGAAGATCAAGAGAAGACTAATTTCACTTATCTATTTGGCAACTTTGCTTTTCGCATAGTCTTTTTGGCTTATATGGTGCACCTGCCACTTTTCAGAGATGCATGATCGCCATATCCTCTGATATAATTGGAAATAATGTCGAAGTGTTCATGAACAACTTCTCCGTCTTTGGACATTCGTTTGATCAATGCTTGAATAATCTTCGTTTGGTGCTCAAAAGGTGTGTGGAAACCAATCTAGTGCTCAATCGGTAAAAATGTCATTTCGTGGTGCAACAAGGCATCATTCTTTGGCATAAGGTCTCTAGCAAAGGCCTTGAGGTGGATAAAGCCAAGGTGGGAGTCATTGAAAATCTTCCGCCACCTATTTCTGTGAAAGGAATCCGTAGTTTTCTTGGTCATACGGGTTTTTATCGGCGTTTCATCAAGGACTTCTCTAAGATATCTAAGTTGTTGTACAACTTTCTCGAGAAAGATGAGCCTTTCAAATTTGATGATGAATGTTTGGTAGCATTCGAGACTCTCAAGAAGAGTTTAATAACTGCACCAGTCATTACGGCACCTGATTGGACAGAACCTTTTGAGATGATGTGCGATGCAAGTGATTATGCGGTGGGAGGAGTTCTTGGGCAACACAAGAATAATATCTTTTATATGGTCTACTACGCCAGTAAGACACTAAATGGAGCTCAAATGAACTACACCACTACTGAGAAGGAGCTATTGGCTATAGTTTTTGGTTTCGAAAAAATTCGATCTTATCTACTTGGGACAAAGGTGACAGTACTCACTGATCACGCTTCCATTCGCTATCTGGTCTCAAAGAAGGATTCGAAGCCTAGACTTATTCGTTGGGTGATCTTGCTACAGGAATTTGAGTTAGAGATCAAGGATAGAAAAGGTACTGAAAATCAAGTCGCTGACCATCTCTCTAGATTGGAGAATCCCGATTCTACTTCACATGATAAGATATTGATCAACGAATCTTTTCCGGATGAGCAGTTGTTTGCAGTTTAAGAGGAAGAGCCATGGTTCACAGACATTGTGAACTATCTTGTCAGCAATATAATTCCTATTAATATGAATGCGGCTCAAAAGAAAAAGTTTCTACATGAGGTGAAGTGGAACATGTGGGATGAACCATATTTGTTTAGACAAGGAGTTGACCAGATCATCAGGAGATGTATTCCATTCTGTGAGACGGAGGGGATATTACGAGACTGTCATTCCACAGTTTATGGTGGACATTATGGTGGTGAAAAGACAACAACTCGTATTCTTGAAGCAGGGTTTTTCTGGCCTATGTTGTTTAAGGATGCACATCAGTTCATTTTAAGGTGTGATCGTTGCCAAAGAGTTGGGAATCTTACTAGAAAGGATGAGATGCCTTTAAATGTGATGCTTGAAGTTGAGGTCTTCGATGTTTGGGGAATCAATTTCATGGGACCATTTATCTCATCCTGCAATAATTAGTACATCTTGCTGGCAGTCGATTATGTCTTGAAATGGGTAGAAGTCAAGGTTCTACCGACTAATGATGCAAAGGTAGTGTTGAGTTTTCTTCATAAGAAGATATTGACAAGGTTTGGAATGCCGCGAGCTATCATAAGTGACGAAGGGTCGCAATTCTGTAATCGTAAGTTCACTTCTATGATGCAACGCTACAATGTGAATCATCGCATCACTACTGCCTATCATCCACAAACTAATGGTCAAGTTGAAGTGTCCAATAGAGAGATCAAGCGTATTCTAGAGAAAGTTGTTTGTCCGTCAAGGAAATATTAGTCTTTGAAGCTCGATGAAGCTATTTGGGCTTATAGAACAGCATACAAGACTCCACTTTGGATGTCCCCGTTTCAACTTGTCTATGGTAAGGGATGTCATTTACCTGCGGAGCTTGAGCATAAGGCTTATTGGGCACTGAAGAAGTTAAACCTTGATCTGGATGCAGCTGGGAAGAAGCGAATGCTTCAGTTAAATAAACTTGATGAATTTCGACTTCAAGCGTACGAGAACAACAAAATGTACAAGGAAAAAGTAAAAAGGTGGCACGACAGGAAGCTATCTCCTAAGTCATTCGTGTCGGGGTAACAAGTTCTTCTATTCAACTCTCGTCTCCGACTTTTTCCTGGAAAGTTGAAATCAAGGTGGTCTGGACCATTTATCGTCAAAACTGTGTTTCCACATGGAGCAGTGGAGATTTTTGAGAACGATCCGGGCCAAGCATTCAAAGTAAATGGTCAGATATTGAAGCACTATTATGGGGATACGACAAACTGGGAAGTGGTTAGTGTCGTTTTATTGTCAACTTGATCGCACCACTCTACGTCAAGCTAATGACGTAAAAGAAGCGCTTCTTGGGAGGCAACCAAAGATATGAGACCATAGGACACCTTAGAATTTATTACCCTATCCAAAAACCCAAAAAAATCAGAAAAATGTGGGCATGAAATTTTTTTTCCAGGAACCTTGCAGGCGCCCGTCTGCTGGTTCCAGGCGACCGCGTGGTGGCAGGCCCCCGCCTGCTTGTTCCAGGGGACCGCCTGCGGACCTGGACCGAGAAAAATCAATTTCAACCTATAAAAAAAACAAAACATAAAAACACCAAAACAAAACCACAATACCACAAACCCCATTAACCCACGATTTGCTTCTACAAATCAACCACAAACCCCACTCCTAATCTAATTCTAACCCTAATCTTACCCTATATATACACACAACCTCTCCATACACATCCATTATAGTTTCAACTTACAACTCTCTCCTACACAAAAAACACAACTCTACAACTCTTATTCTCAGTTTTAATGGCCCCAAAGGGATCTCGAATTGTAGATAGCAGCAGCACCATTTTGACTGCTGATTCTTTAAGGAGTACTGCTGCGAGGCCCCGATTGGTGGATAGGGCTGCTGAGGAGGAGTATGCTAGGCTTCTGACTAAGCTGATTATGAAGGAGAGGGGGTTTTTGCCATCGGGGAGGGATGGTGAGTTGTTTCCGAGGATTGCAGAGAAGGGTTGGATTGCTTTTTCGGAGTCACCTGAGGCGGTCCCGATGAGTGTTATTCGCTAGTTCTATGCGAACGCCAAGACTGACAAGAATGGGTTTTCTGTTGTTCATGGGCTTATTGTTGATTATCAGTCTGCGGTGATTCGCCGTGTTATTGTGTAGCGACAAAGGAAGCCCCAGGAGGAGAATTGGAATGAAAAGGCCCCTGAGGATTTTGACTCGGATTTGATTATTGCTACTCTCTGTCAGCCGGGCACGGTATGGAAGTTTAATAGGGGATCCAACGAGTATCGTTCTTTTTTGGGTGTTGTGATGAACAGGTATGCCCGTGCATGAGATGCCTTTATTTGTGCTAATATTTTTCCTTCTTCGTATGCACATGAGGTTACAATTGTGAGATCCAGGTTGTTGTTGGGGATTTTGAATGAGGAGTATTATGTGGACCTTGGTGAGTTCATCTACCAAGGGATTTTGAAGTTTTTGAGGGGGAAGTCGCAGTATAATATCCCATATGCCTCTATTGTCACGAAGCTGTGCAAGGCAGTTGGAGTCCATTGGCCTTCTTATGAGCAGCTGCAGATGTTAGCCGCTCCTATTGATTCATCGACACTAAATGCGATACAGGAGTGAATGGGTGGAGAGCCCGAGGAGCATGGTTTGGGATATCATCTCCCAGGAGGACGTCCAGCAGTTGGAGCTATGATGGCTAGGCCCGGTCAGGCTCATGGCGAGGCAGGTTCTTCTATACCCAGGGAGGAGATGGTTCAGGGTTGGCTGATATCCAGTACAGGAGGCTTTCGAGGAGGATGGATGCGATGTATGAGTCGCAGAGTAGGTTTGCGCAGGAGTTCACCCTAGCGCTTGGGACTACTTTCAGGGGCCTTGGAGCTGACATCCAGTGGCCCATTTTTGGTGAGGACTCTGTTTATCCACCTCCTGACACTCCACCCTCTGAGGGTGATGATGATGATTCTTCTGAGTAGGTATACCATATGTTCCTTTCTAATACCTTCACTGGGAACAGTGAAGATTTTAAGTTTGGGGGTGGTAGTTAAGGAACATTTTTGTGTGTGTGTATCATGTAGTTGCATATATTCATGATAGTTAGTTCATATAGTTGCATATTTTTTCCATACATTTTTTTATTTTTTTATAATTTATTTTATAATTTTATCATGTCATTTAGCTCATGCATATACCATGATCCCTTTGTGTTGCTTTACCGATTGATATGTGATATTGATGTGAGTGTAGTGATAGCGTTAGAGTGATGTTGAATCTTGTTAGGTTGGCATGCATGCTAGAAACACTTATAATTTCACTAAGTCTTAAAGTATGCTTAAGGACTAGATTGTTGTCATGGTTTGATGGTTTTTGAGGTTAATCTATTGCTTATGCTTAGAATGTATGATAGGCTCTTAATGATAAAAGGCATGAAAAGACATAATTGGAATAAAAATTAGAATTCATTGCTAGTTGTGGCTAGGCGTCAATTGGCTAGTAGTTGGCTTGTATTGGATGCAAGTAGTCTAGGGTTGAGCAAGATGGAGTGAAACACACTTGCTCAGAAATTGAAAAAAAAAAGAAAAAAAAAAAGAAAAAAAGGAAAAAGAAAAGAAAAAAAAATATGGTTTAATGCATAATTGATCACGAGTGAACCCTTTGGTATTCGAGTTATTAAGTTCTTAGGGGACTTTGTGCCTAGTGACATAAGGCTTTTATAGTCTGGGATCAGCTAACCTAACGCTCGCTAAATGGATACCATTGCATAAGTCTTTTGTGGACCTCATTTATTGCATGATCAAATAAGCATATGTTTATTTTGTTGAATAAAAGCGTGATTCCGTAATAAGCTCTAGTGATCTTGAAGTGTTATAAGTTATTTTGTGTCTAGAATATATTCTTCTTATAATCTTGTGATTTCCTTGAGGATAATTGAGTATGATAATTGATCTAGTTTCAAAGCATATCTGTTAAGCATTCGCACACACCACGTTTCTAGTTGTATGATAGCTTGCGTGATTTGATTGATCTTTAGTCGCCTAATTGCATTTGTTGAGATGTCATGTGTTGGTTGGTTTAGTCATCGCGATGGGGATCGCTGCATTCATGCATGTTTTTATTTTATTTTGGGTCTGTGACGCTTGAGGACAAGCATCGATTTAAGTTTTGGGGTGTGAAAAGTGGCATTTTATACCACTTAGAACGTCTTATAATGACTCGAATTGATGTCTTGAAATCAAGTATTTTGTGTATTTGATGTGTTTTCTAGTGTTTTTGCATTTCAGGGTATAACTTGCTTAGCTAGGGAGATTTCATCATAATAAGCCTAGGGAAGTACTCGGAATCAGTTGCGGGGAGTTGTGCGAAGAAATCAGCAAAATCAGAAGCAAAAAGTGGAATTTTGTAGAAAGCATGCAGGCGCCCGCCTGGAAGAGCAGGCGACCGCCTGGGGAGCAGGCGGCCGCCTGGGGTCGGAATTTCAGATTCTAGATTTTCTAATTTGAGTTCTATTGGGCTTATGAGATTGTTGTTTCTTGTGGACTCTTATATAAGTAATCTTGAGAGACGTTTTCATAAAAAACAAGGAGCTAGTAACAAGGAGAGAAGAATAAAAAGACCATTTTAGCACGCAACAATGTAGAAGAGGAAGCATACGTTATCTTGTTATTCTTTTAATTCGTTGTAACATGGGATGCTAGTTTTCTTTACTTTGAACCTTAATACTTTTGTGACGTACTCTATTTTTATTAAGTATTTTTGTTGGTTTATATCTTTGTGTTAATATCATGTTTTCATATGAACCCATGGTGACAATGAGTTCTATTATGGGCTAATTGTGATCATGGGATCGTAGCAGATTTACTATGGATTTCTTTAGTTCATTGTTTAATACCTTGGTATATGATGATTGTATGATATCTGGCATAGGTTGTGTTTATTCGTCTTATGTGCATCGTGAACATATAAGATATCCTGTTAATCTCTTGTGAAGTGACAGTGAATCTTGAGATTTAGAACTTGCCATGCTAGCATAGGTTCATGTATGGTATGCATGATTAGTGGGTAACTCTAACCATTTTACTTGCCCTGTGTAATCATAATGAATAACTTGCGCTTAAATCGTTATGTTGTCAAATTCTGTAGACATATAGGGTCTCAACATAATTGATGCCTATTCAACTTCTATCTTAATTGTGGATGCTTGATAGAATGGTACTTGTGTAACGAAAATAGGCTTTTATCAGTTTCGTGTTGTTCGATTAATATCATCACCGCTACATGGTAAGGGTAATAACAATAACTATTGAATGAAGTAGTAATGAAGTTATGATCTCGTGTGTGTTTAATATTGTTAATTCAAGTGTTAATTTAAGTGTTTAATTCTCGTAGTTAATAATTAGTTAATCAACCCTAAGTGTTATTGTCTTGACATTGAAGAGTAATCATGCATTGGTGAGTAAGTGTTAATTAAATATAATTAATCAGAGTCTCTGTAGGAATAAACTAGAAATCATTCTATATTACTTACGAACGCGTATACTTGCGTGAATTATTAGCACATGCTTTGTGCCTAACAGAATTATCTGTAGCTTCAATAGGAGAGACAGGAGGTGTTAGCACTGTATCAGGAACAGTGTCTTGGTCTTTAGCTGGAGGTGGCAGAGATTCAATTATATTTGCCTCTTTTGAGATCAGAGATTCCGGATCCCCTTCCTCAGCTTCTGCAGTATCTTCAGATGGAGATTTAGAATTATCAATCTCCTTTCCAATGAAGGAGTTATTGTTGCAGCATCAGAACTTACAGATTTCCTCTTCAAAGTATCAGAACTTTGAGCTGCAGTTTCTTTCTGAGAAGTAACATTCTCAGCTTCAACAGTCACTGGTTCTGAAGCATGAACCTGTACTGACTCCTCTTCACTATCAGATTCATCCCTGAGAATCATCTTCCTTCCCTTTTGTGGAGTTTGAGGGACAGACCTTGCCCTCTTAGGCCTGGAAGATGAAGGTCTGATAATATGTGTTGATGGTTGAGTTTGAGATGATTGTGTTGGTTTAAAGTATGTCCTGATGGTTGGTTATGGTTTTGTGTTAGATATATTTGATAATGTCATGGCTAATATGTTTTATGTTTAGCTTTCAGATCTTGCTTGAACAGGATAAATCAGTACTTAACTGTTGATCAGTACTTATACTGGAAGTCAGGACTTAAGGATATCAGTACTTATGTTATCAGGAGATAATCATCAGAAGATAGATATCAGAACTTAAGTGCTGAAGGACGATCAGATAAGGACAGTAGCTGATTAAAGGAAAGAAGATCAAGATAAACATAAGAAGAGATATGCATGAAGAAGGAATTCTGTAAAGAATGGAATACTTGGAAGAAAAGATATCTGATTGATATATTTTAGGAAGCAGAATTATATTCCATATCAATTAGCGATTATCTTGTAACTGTGTAGTATATAAACACAGACATAGGGTTTACACTATAAGTGTTATCATATATTCGAGAAGATTATTCATTATAACCCTAGCAGCTCTCGTGACATTTGTTCATCACTGAGAGGTAACAGTTCCATACTGTAACAGAGTTTATTCTTTCAATAAAGTTTGTTTTCTGTTACTTATTATATTAAAGTTCGATTTGATTGTATTATACACTATATTCACCCCCTCTACAGTGTGTGTATGACCTAACAAGTGGTATCAGAGCCTATCTGTTAACACACATACAGTTAAAGATCCAAACACAATCATGTCGGACACAGAAACTCCAACTAAGCCTACCAAAACTGAGGAACCGCCAAAGACACAAATTCAGAGTCGGTATGAGACCATCAGAGTTCCCATACTGAGACCATCTGAATATCCCATATGGAAGGTAAGGATGACCATGTTCCTGGAAGCAACAGATCCAGAATACCTTGATAGAATCAAGGAAGGCCCTCACAAACCAACCAAGCTCGCAGTTGCAGTTGCAGGTGAAGCAGCAAAGACCGTACCAAAGGAGAAGAGTGATTATACTGCTGAAGATATAGCATCAATTGCTAAGGATGCCAAGGTACGACACTTACTGCATAGTGCCATTCATAATGTAATATCAAACAGGGTAATCAACTGCAAGACTGCTAAGGAGATATGGGATGCTCTGGAAACAAGGTGTCAGGGAACATAGACAATTAAGAAGAACAGGAAGACAATACTCACTCAAGAGTATGAACACTTTGACTCAAAGACTAATGAGTCATTGAATGATTTATATGATAGATTTGTCAAACTTTTGAATGATTTGTCATTGATTAATAAAGAGTATGATCTTGAAGATTCAAACCTTAAGTTCCTGTTAGCTCTTCCTGAATGCTGGGATTTGAAGGCAACGACAATAAGAGACAACTATAATCTTGATGAAACAACTCTTGATGAAATCTATGGTATGCTCAAGACTAATAAGCTTGAGATGGAACAAAGAAGCAAGAGGAAAGGAGGAAAGTCAAGGATAGTAGCTCTTAAGGCTAAAGAAGAATTCCCCAAAGTAGCTTCCTCAAGGAAAGACAAGGGTAAAGCTCTTGTCATAAAGTCTGAAACCGAGTCATCAAGTTCTGAAAGTGATGATGACTCAGATTCTGAAAGCTTGCCTGAGACTGACTTGCCTGAGACTGATGCTGATGAGGAGATGATGAAGCTGTGTGCTCTTATGGTGAAAGGAATCACAAAGATTGTATACAGGAAGTTCAGGAAGGGAAAGAAGTTTTCCAGGAAAGGCATAAGTTCTGATAAGAAGAATTTTAGAAGATCTGAAGGCAGAGGAGGAAAGTCTGACAGAGGAGATTACACCAATGTTAGATGCTATAACTGTGGTGAGAAAGGCCACATATCTCCTGATTGCAAGAAGGTAAAGGGCGACAAAGGCAAGGCTCTTGTCACAATGCAGAAAAGCTGGACAGACACCTCAGACTCTGAAAGTGAGGAAAACTATGCATTGATGGCAAATGCTGATAAAGAAAGTGATGAGAGCAGTTCTGAAGCTGCTGAAACAAAGGTACCTCAGACTACTTATGCTTTTCATACTGATGATATTAATGAGTTGAGAAAATATCTTAAAACCATGTTTGTTAGTTATAGAGATCAAACTTTAACATGTGAAAGATTAACTTCTGAAAATCTTGCATTTAAGAAAAGAAATGATTTCTTAGAAAAAGAGTTAGTCATGTTCCATCAAACTCAGAAGGATAGAGATGATGCTTTTTATGTTAGGGATGAAGTGCTAAAAATGAATGAATCTCTAAAAACTGAGTTAGAAAAGGAAAGAGAGATTATCAGGACTTGGACTAACTCTGGAAAAACAACTCAAAATTTGCTAAGTAGTGGAAACTGGAAAGAGGGCTTAGGTTATGGAGAAGATAAGAATGATAAAGGAACTGAAGAAATTAAGCCTGTTGATAAGCAAAAGCCAAAGTTAAAACCTGTTAAGTTTGTAACTATAAAGTCTGAAAATGAGAAATCAGAAGTTACAAAGGAATTAACTTCTGACAAACTAAAACAGGAAAAGACAGCTGAAGTGAACATAGGCTTAATGACAAAGAAGCAGCTTAAGCATAAGCTGAAAGATGTTAAGAATGCAAACAAGGTAAAATCACCTAGGAAAAATAGGAATGGAAAGGAAGGTGTGAATAAAAGCAATAATTATAAACCTGTTCCTGATGCTTCTAGGAAAACATGTTATAACTGTGGAAGTTCTAACCATCTGGCTTCTTTTTGCAGGAAGAATAAGAATATTAACTCCTTACCTTTAAAATCAGGAGTTAAGAGTCAGTCTGTTAGATACAAACCACAAAATCCTTGTTTTTATTATGGTAGTTTATGGCATTCCATTTATACTTGTAAGGAATATCATAGCTTGTACTATGATTATTATCAAATAAAACCTTCTTTGAAGAAAGTTTCCATTGTTCCTTCTAGTGTAAATTCTGATTCAAAGTCTGATAGTGTAAGTTCTGATAAGAAAAATGTTAACATAAACTCTGATGCTAAATCCGCTGCAAATGTTAACAAACTTAATAAGGCCAAAGGATCCAAGCAAGTCTGGGTCCTTAAAACTAATAATTAGTGGTCTTTGTGATTGCAGGGCAACAGGAAAAATATTCTAGTTCTGGACAGTGGATGTTCAGGATATATGACTGGAAATAAGGCCCTACTATCAGACTTTGTGGAGAAAGCTGGCCCAAGTGTTTCTTATGGAGATGGCAACATTGGAAAAACATTGGGATATGGCAATATCAATCTTGGAAATGTCATAATTAAAGAAGTAGCTCTGGTCTCAGGACTTAAACACAACCTACTGAGTATAAGTCAAATCTGTGACAGAGGTTATCATGTTGATTTCTTTGAAGAACACTATGAAATTGTGAGTAAATCTAAAGGCAAAGTTGTTCTAAAAGGATACAGGCGTGGTAACATTTATGAAGCTAAGCTTTCAACAAGTACTGATGGTTCTGCAATCTGTCTGATGAGTAGAGCATCAATTGAAGAAAGCTGGAATTGGCAAAAGAAACTCTCTCATTTAAATTTCAACAATATAAATGAACTGGTCAAGAAAAATCTTGTGAGAGGACTGCCAAAGTCAGTATTTGCTCCTGATGGTCTTTGTGATTCCTGTCAGAATGCCAAACAAAGAAAATCTTCATTCAAGAGCAAGACTGAATCATCAATTCTTGAGCCTTATCATCTACTACATGTTGATCTATTTGGTCCAGTAAATGTCATGTCTATTGCAAAGAAGAAGTATGCGTTGGTCATAGTGGATGAGTTCACCAGATACACATGGGTGTATTTCTTGCACACAAAAAGTGAAACTGCATCTATCTTGATTGATCATGTCAAACAAGTGATATAAAATGGTCAAAGATTCTGTGAAAATTTTAAGGAGTGATAATGGCACTGAGTTCAAGAATTTGATAATGGAAGAGTTCTGCAAAAACCATGGAATAAAGCAGGAATTTTCTGCTCCTGGAACTCCACAACAGAATGGAGTTGTTGAAAGAAAGAATAGGACTCTCATTGAAGCTGCACGTACAATGCTTGAAGAAGCAAAGCTTCCAACCTATTTCTGGGCTGAAGCTGTGCAGACTGCTTGTTTTACTCAAAATGCAACACTCATTAACAAGCATGGAAAAACACCATATGAGATGGTGAAGAAAAAGAAGCCAAATCTGAAATATTTTCATGTATTTGGATGCAAGTGTTTTGTTCTCAAGACTCATCCTGAACAGCTATCAAAGTTTGATCTAAAAGCTGATGAAGGAATCTTTGTTGGATATCCACTTTCCACAAAAGCCTTCAGAGTCTATAATTTGAGAACAAAAGTGGTCATGGAATCTATCAATGTCTCTTTTGACGACAAGAAGATTACTGGTCTTGAAGATTTCATTGACCATGATCAGCTGAGATTTGAAAATGAAGACTCAAATTCTGATACTGAAAATCCTGACAATCTAAGTCC
Source organism: Apium graveolens (assembly GCF_009905375.1). Lineage (NCBI taxonomy): Eukaryota > Viridiplantae > Streptophyta > Magnoliopsida > Apiales > Apiaceae > Apium > Apium graveolens. The sequence goes on along the minus strand of NC_133648.1, from coordinate 155,064,228 downwards.
TGATACTGTAAACTCTGATGGATTAAACTCTGATGTTATTGAAACTGTGGTAACTACGTCAAAGGAAGATGCACCTATGCAGGGGGAGCATACTCAAGATCCTACTTCATCTCAAGAAACATCAGAACATGCATCTGGCTCTTCAAGTTCTGATTCGTCAAGTTCTGATAAGCCAAGTTCTGATAGTGCTGAAAATCTAAATACTGAAGAATTCAACTCAGAGAGCATAGTTTCAGGGGGAGCATCAGAAAATGAAAATGAAGATAGCATGGATCATGGGGGAGCATCCAGTTCTAGAGACAACCTTCCATCTGCAAGGAAGTGGACAAAATCACATACACCTGATTTGATAATTAGAAATCCTGATGCAGGTGTCAGAACTAGAACAGGTACTTCAAATGAATGTCTCTACAATTCTTTTCTCTCTCAGACTGAGCCAAAGAAAGTTGAAGAAGCTCTTCAAGATGTTGATTGGGTGCAAGCAATGCAGGAAGAGTTAAATGAATTTGAAAGAAACAAAGTCTGGACCCTAGTGCCAAGACCAAAGAATAGATCTGTTGTTGGTACAAAATGGGTATTCAGAAACAAAACTGACAGTGATGGCATAATTACAAGGAATAAGGCAAGGCTGGTTGCAAAAGGATATTCTCAACAGGAAGGAATTGATTATGATGAAACATTTGCACCAGTTGCTAGGTTAGAAGCCATAAGGATATTTTTGGCTTATGCTGCTCACAAAAAGTTTACTGTCTTTCAAATGGATGTGAAAAGTGCTTTTCTCAAAGGAGAATTGGAGGAGGAAGTATATGTTGAACAACCTCCAGGCTTTGTAGATTCCAAACATCTAGATTATGTCTACAGGCTTGATAAAGCACTTTATGGACTTAAGCAAGCTCCTAGAGCATGGTATGAGACTTTAGCTCAGTTTCTTCTGGAAAGTGGATTCAACAGAGGAACAATAGACAAAACACTATCCTACCTCAACCATGGAAATGACTTACTTCTGGTCCAGATTTATGTTGATGATATCATTTTTGGATCTACAAATGACAAACTTTGCAAGAAGTTTGCCAAACTAATGCAGTCAAGATATTAGATGAGTATGATGGGGGAACTTAGCTATTTTCTGGGCCTTCAAGTCAAGCAGAATGAAGAAGGCACTTTTATTTGTCAAACTAAGTACACCCGAAACTTGCTGAAGAAATTTGGAATGCAAGATTGTTCAAGTGCATCCACTCCCATGGCCACTGCAGCAAAACTGGATAAGGATACTGGTAAATCAGTAGATATTACTGATTACAGAGGTATGATTGGCTCTCTACTCTATCTAACTACTAGTAGACCTGATATCATGTATGATACCTGTCTTTGTGCAAGATTTCAAGCAGATCCAAGAGAACCTCACTTAACAGCTGTGAAAAGAATCTTTAAGTATCTTAAAGGAACAGCTGCTTTGGGATTATGGTATCCTAGAGAATCAGATTTTAAACTAATAGGTTACTCAGATGCAGATTTTGCAGGTTGCAAAATTGACAGGAAAAGCACAAGTGGAAGCTGCCAATTTCTTGGAGGCATGTTGGTTTCTTGGTACAGCAAGAAACAAAAGTCAATTTCCACATCAACTGCAGAAGCAGAGTATATTGCTGCAGGAAGCTGTTGTGCACAGATTCTTTGGATGAAGAATCAGTTACTGGATTATGGGTTAACATATTTCAAAATCCCTATATACTGTGATAATCAAAGTGCTATTGCTATGACAGGTAATCCAGTTCAACACTCTATGACAAAACATATCAGCATCGGGTACCACTTCATAAGGGAACATGTGGATGAAGGTACAGTGGAATTGCATTTTGTTCCCACAGATCAACAACTAGCAGATATCTTCACAAAACCACTATGTGAAGCTACTTTTACAAGATTGGTAAATGAACTTGGAATGGTTTTAGGTTCTTTCTCTAAATCTGCTTAGTCTTGTTCTGTGTTATCAGACTTTATGCTCAGTATTTACAGAATTAATCTCATTGTGTATTCTGTGCTTAATTGCTAAATGTTTTTAAGTACTGACTGTTGTCTGATATATGTTTCTAAACTCTGATAAGTGATATGTCTGTTCAAGTAATTATTCAATCTTATGAGGATAACTGTGCTAGATACTGACCTAGTAGTCTTCAATAAACAAATGATTCCATGTAAGAAGTAATTATTTCAGTGGAAATCTTATGACACTAGCAAATTCTGATAATTGAGCTTAGTTAAGTTTACTTTGTATATCTTATTACTAAGTCACAAATTAGAATAATGCTACTCATCTGTTAAGTTCTGATACTAGTAAAACTGCTGAATGTACTAAGTGCTGATAAACCTCACTTATCAAAAGAAAAAGCAAAAAGATCAAAGAATAAAATCAGGTACTCCTTTGAGATCTAGAGTAAAAATGTGGCCGGGATGACCCAAGTGCATTGCTGGTATTAAGTAAATATGCATTAGAAAAGCAAAATATTTTCTTGGTGACTTTTCACACTCTATGATTACTGGACAAATACTCTGATAATAGCATAAATTCTGATAAGCAGTCGTGACTCACTTACACTGAGAAGCCACTGTAAAATAGAATTTCAAAAGATGCATAAAATTAGCACAAAACAGTTGAGGTGGACTCAAGCATGAACTCATTCATCAGTAGGTTTCAGGACAATGACAGCTCTTTAGCAAAATTTTAATTATGCCTTATTTCTAAGATGTCCTGAAGTGAATCAGACTTTACTCTTTATCTGTTATTTAGCCTAATACACACACTAATCACTCCATATAAATGATGAAAATTACTGTGGTGGTCTATGTTATTTTAGATAAACAGTCACTGTGTCACTTTGCACAAATTCTGAGGACAAGTTCTAGTTACACGTTCTGATGATTAAGTTCTGAAGTCTATAACTCAGAACTTGTATGAGGATTTACTAAGATGGGCATTCCTTTTTCGAGTTAAGAAATTATGTTCTGATGACTGTTAAGTTCTGGTATAGGTCTAAGTTCTGATTTCTCAATCTAATCCTTTACTTGGCTTATCTGTGAATAAAATTTGGTAACAGTCTCAGTTCGAACTAGAATATGTTGAAGTGGAAGATTAATAGTCACTATGATTAGGATTAATGGTATTCGTACTTGAACAGTCCACTGCATTGAGTACTAAACATCTACAAGGTCTTCATTTAACTACTCATGCAGAGCTACACAAGATTCAGGAGAACTTTATCAAACAGGAACAAGTTTGGAAAATTGATAAGAAAAAGTTCTTCCAACCTACCATTGACAGGATTGCTTATATTGAGAAAACTCAAGAGAACAACAAGCTCAGATTGATGAAATTCTGACAAATCAAGCTTCTCAGCAATCGCAACTTACTGAAATCCAATCCTCAGTGGAATTACTTATCTCTCTTTTACTACCTGCTGATGTCAAAAAGGGGGAGAAGGTAATGAAGTCCAAATGCAAAACTAAATGCAAAACTAACAAGACACTGCAAGGAAAGAATGATGGAAATGATGACCAAGGATACTCTGGAATGGGTAGCGGTCATAGTCAAGGTAGAAGGTTTACATCAAGACAAGCTAGTCACAGGACAAGTTCTGATACTGGGAAAAGAATAAGTTCTGCTGCTGGTAAAAAGTTAAGTTCTGATGAACTTTTAAATCTTGATGAGGAAATGTCAAGACGGTTATTTCTTCAAGAAAATCCAGGAATGGACTTGGAAAGTTTAAAGGAAGAAGAAGCCAGACTTAAATCAGAGAAAGTCACATCTAAATCTGAAGCTTCTGGTAAAAAGCCACTTCCAAAACTCAAAGGTATTGTGATCAAAGAAAGGACACATACTGAAGCAACATTGGCTAGATCACAACCACAGATAGATCCAAGATCCAAGGGTAAAGAAAAGGTTGGTGAACCTATCAAGGTTTATGTACCTCCTGAGGATGAAGAAATTACTGATGAAAAGGATGATCTTGCTCTGACTTCAAGAAAAGTTCTTAAAACAACCTCTGACATGGCTCAAGTTGTTCAGAGTCAAGAAATTATAAGTTCTGATATTCAGAAGAAGCAAGTAACCTCTGACATAGCTCAAGTTAACTTGATATCAGAAGATAGACCAAAGACACTCCTACTGGATTCACTAAAGCCAAACAGACTCAATCTTTGAAGACTACTGCAAGTGGTTTTGAAGCAAGAGTAGTTACTGGAAAGGAAGCAAGAGATAAAACTGGATTGGGAAGTGCTGATGAAAGAAGAGTACACAACACTACCAATGATCCAACTTCCTTGAGTGAACCAGGTATTGGAGCAACTCCTGAGAGATTGAATCAACTGGAATCTGTACAGATGGTTTATCATACCTACTTGAAAGAATACATCATGTTATATTTCATGACAGATGGTAGGGTTTATCATATAAGACAAAATGCCATTCCATTGAAGTATTTTGAAGAATTGGAGCCTGTACTTTTCTTACTTCAAGTGGATGACAGAATAACAGGGACTGCTGCAAACTACTTAAAAGAACAGATTCAGAGACAGAAAAGGCTTTATTCTGTTAAGTTTGACAGCACATATGTTCCAAAGTACAGAGATCACAATGGTGATATTGTTGATATGAAGCCTAATACTGCACAGATCAGAACATATCTTGGTATTAAGGGACTTGAATTCAATCTGGAGTCTGACAAAGCTTATGTTATAAGACTAGATCAGGAGTTGAGAAAATCAAAGATCAATGATCTCAGAGCTGCAATCTTTCAAACTGGTGAAGATACTGCAGAGCTTAAAGATGTCAAAAGGAGAATGATTGATGAACTCAGATATGCTGAGAAATGTTTGTTGAAGAACTATCTCAGAACAACTCCTGACATCAGAGAGATCAGAAGATGATGAAACCAAGTGAAGATCTACAACTGCTTAAATTCTGATATTTGTACAAACTGAAGTTGTTATTAGAAGTTGAAATTGGTAAAAGCTTTAAGGACTGTAAGTTGTAGTTATCTAGTCTACTTCTCATGTATTTGTACTTAATGTTTTTGACATCATCAAATATCTGTTAAACTTGTATATTATGCTAATTTACAAGTTGGGGGAGATTGTTAGATATAATTGATAATGTCATGGCTAATATGTTTTATGTTTAGCTTTCAGATCTTGCTTGAACAGGATAAATCAGTACTTAACTGTTGATCAGTACTTATACTGAAAGTCAGGACTTAAGGATATCAGTACTTATGTTATCAGGAGATAATCATCAGAAGATAGATATCAGAACTTAAGTGTTGAAGGACGATCAGATAAGGACAGTAGCTGATTAAAGGAAAGAAGATCAAGATAAACATAAGAAGAGATATGCATGAAGAAGGAATTCTGTAAAGAATGGAATACTTGGAAGAAAAGATATCTGATTGATATATTTTAGGAAGCAGAATTATATTCCATATCAATTAGCGATTATCTTGTAACTGTGTAGTATATAAACACAGACATAGGGTTTACACTATAAGTGTTATCATATATTCGAGAAGATTATTCATTGTAACCCTAGCAGCTCTCGTGATATTTGTTCATCACTGAGAGGTAACAGTTCCATACTGTAACAGAGTTTATTGTTTCAATAAATTTTGTTTTCTGTTACTTATTATATTAAAGTTCGATTTTATTGTATTATACACTTATTCACCCCCTCTACAGTGTGTGTGTGACCTAACATTTTGAAGTTTGAGGTGTTTGTGCAGTGGTGGTAGGTGCTGATGGTTAAGGTTCAGATGGTCGGACATTAGGATGTAGTGCAGTATATATAACTGGATCATAGTTTATTAAGGCTTGTTTGACAGATATGGGAATTTGGAAGGGTCTCAACACAGCCTTCTTATTATCAGTAGATAATAATTCATTAAAAGCTCTTTTAGCTAGTCTGAACGGTGGAATTAATTTACTAGCTAATTGGGGCTTATTAGAACAACAAACACTATAAATAAGTTGACAGAATCTAGCAAAGTAAATGGTATTCCTATCTTCTGTCATCCTATCGCCAATAAAGTCTAAAATAACACTTGCATAATCAAAATCAATTTGATTAATGAGAGCATACCCGATTTGTTGACTGAGGATTGGGTTTGCATCAAAATTAGAACATTTATTTGCAAAAGCCTTTGTGATGCATTCGAAGAAGAAACTCCATTCCCTCCTTATGTAAGATCTCTTCAATTGACCCAGCTTTGCCAATGTCTTTTCATACCCCAGACTGGCCATTAGTTGTTGAAGAACTGGCTCCTCAACAGTTGTATAAGTGCAGTTCTCAGGAAACTGCAGTGCTTGGTGTACTGTAGCCATGGTCACTATATGTTCATCCTCCCCTGTTGAAAAGATGATACTTGGGGACCCATGAGCACCACCATCATCATATGCGCCACTTCTCCAAAACTCCAGCACTTGAGTTCCAGAGATTACTTCAGGTTGGGTTAAAGCATACCCAATATCGGAGTTAGCAAGGAAGTCTTGAATAAAGTGAAGTTCCGATGAAGCTTCATCCTTGCTAAGAATGGAGCTTCATCCTTGTTAGGAACAAACTTAGTTCCATTGAAAATCAAATCTTTTGGTGCCATTTCTGAAAGAAATTAAGTGAGAAAGAGAGTGTTTGCAAGGTGTTTGATAAAAGTCCTGTAAGAAAAAGAGCTTCAGAGAATATTAGAGAGAGAGAGAGAATAAGAGAGATTCAGGATAGAAAAGTAGGTAAAAAATTAGAAAATCTTTTAACGCCCATATATATACTCTCTCCACTCAACAGTTATATTTTTGAAGCATGGCATACAATTTACACCTGGCAACGTGTGAACAGTCAGTAAAAAGTTAAAGCAAGAATTAATGGGCACGAGAAATAAGCAATAGTTACCGTGCACATGCAGTTTTTCAAGACAAACATGTTTACCACTAACCCAAATGATTATGACTATTTTATCTCACCTAAATATATTCTGATTAGATATGACCGTTTCAGTATTTATCACAAATAAGTCAAGTAACAAATAATACCACGTAAGCATCAGAGTTTCCATCAGGATTTAATATCAGAACTTGACTATTATTAGATCTTAACAGTCATCAGAACATGGCTTCTTTACTCAAAAAGTGAATATTTGTATATGTGATTCTTCATACAAATACTGACTTGTTCTCTTCAGAGTTTAATCATCAGAACTTCCATCAGAACTTGTCCTCAGAATTTATGCAAATGACAGTTAACTGTTTATCTAAAACAACTTAATCACCACAATAATTTTCATCATTCATATGGAGTGAGAGTGTATGCATTTAGCAAAATATCAAATAAAGATTAAAGTCTGATAAACTTCAGTACATCTTATAAATAAGGCATAACTAAGAAAGGTGCTTAAAATCTGTCATTAATAATGAAGTCTACTATAGGATAAATTTTGTGCATGAGTCCACCTCAGCTGTTTATGCTCATTTTATGCATCTTTTAACATTCTTTTTCACAGTGGCTTCTCAGTGTAAGTGAGTCACGTCTGCTATCAGAATTTATGCTATTATCAGAGTATTTCTCCAGTAATCAGAGAATGTGAAAAGTCACCAAGAAAAATTTATTTGTTTTTCTAATGCATATCACTTAATACCAGCAATGCACTTGGGTCTTCCCTTCCACATATTTACTCTAGATCTTAAAGGAGTACCTGACTTTAATTTTCTTTTCTTTTCTTTTCTTTTCTTCAGATAAGTGAGGCTTATCAAGCATGTGCTTCATCCTTAAGATTTACTGACATCAGAATTTGACAGATGAGAAGCAAGAATCTAGTTTGTGACTTAGTAATAAGATACACAAAGTAAATTTGACTAAGCTCTAAATCAGAATTTTCCTGTGTTAATGAGTTTCCACATAAACAACTAATTCAAACATGGGATTTCTAGTATGTTAAAGACTACTAGGTCAGCATCTAGTACAGTAATCCTCATTGGATTGAATAGTCACAGAACATTCAAATCACTATTAGAGTATATAGATCCACATCAGATAACAATCAGCATTTAATGAATTTCAATTTAAGAACAGATTACATGAAGATAAGACCATCTGTAAACACTGATCATAAAGTCTGATGCATGAGAATAAAAACTAAGCAGATTTAGAGAAAGAACCTGAAACCATTCCAAGTTCATTTACCAGTCTTGTAAAAGTAGCTTCACATAGTGGTTTTGTGAAGATATCTGCTAGTTGTTGATCTGTTGGAACAAAATACAATTCCACTGTACCTTCCATCACATGTTCCCTTATGAAATGGTACCTAATACTGATGTGCTTTGTCATTGAGTGTTGAACCGGATTACCTGTCATAGAAATAGCACTTTGATTATCACAGTAAATAGGGATTTTAGAAAATTCTAACCCATAATCCAGTAACCGATTCTTCATCCAAAGAATCTATGCAAAACAGCTTCCTACAACAATATATTCTGCTTCTGCAGTTGATGTGGAAATTGATTTATGTTTCTTGCTAAACCAAGAAACTAATCTATCTCCAAGAGATTGGCAGGTTCCACTTGTGTTTTTCCTGTCTATTTTTCATCCTGCAAAAGCTGCATCTGAGTAACCTATTAGCTTAAATTCTGATTCTCTAGGATACCACAATCCTAGATCAGCTGTACCCTTAAGGTACTTGAAAATTCTTTTCACAGCTATTAGATGAGGTTCTCTTGGATCAGCCTGAAATCTTGCACAAAGACAGGTAGCATACATGATATTAGGTCTACTTGTAGTTAAATAGAGTAAAGAGACAATCATACCTCTGCAGTTAGTAATATCTACTGATGAACCAGTATCTTTATCTAACTTGGTTTACAGTGGCCATGGGAGTGGATGATGTTGAACTGTCTTGCATTCCAAATTTCTTGAGTAAATTTCTGGTGTACTTGGATTGACAGATAAAAGTATCTTCTTCATTTTGCTTGACTTGAAGGCCCAGAAAATAACTAAGTTCTCCCATCATACTCATTTGATATCTTGACTGCATTAGCTTTGCAAACCTTTCACAGAGTTTGGCATTTGTAGAACCAAATATGATATCATCAACATATATCTGTACCAAAAGTAAGTCCTTTCCATGGTTGAGGTAGAATAGTGTTTTATCAATTGTACCTCTGTGAAATCCATTTTCCAGAAGGAATTGAGCTAAAGTCTCATACCATGCTCTTGGAGCTTGCTTAAGGCCATAAAGTACTTTGTCAAGCCTATAGACATGATTTGGAAATTTGGAATCTACAAAGCCTGGAGGTTGTTCAACATACACCTCTTATTCCAATTCTCCATTGAGAAAATCACTTTTTACATCCATTTGAAAGACTTTAAACTTTTGTGAGCAGCATAAGCCTAAAAGATTCTTATGGCTTCCAATCTAGCAACTGGTGCAAATGTTTCATCATAATCAATACCCTCATGTTGAGAGTAACCCTTAGCAACCAGCCTAGCTTTGTTCCTTGTAATTATACCATCACTGTCAGTTTTGTTTCTGAACATCCATTTTGTGCCAACAACTGATCTGTTCTTTGGTCTTGGCACTAAGGTCCAGACTTTATTTCTTTCAAATTCATTTAACTCTTCCTGCATTGCTTGCACCCAATCAGCATCTTGAAGAGCTTCTTCCACTTTCTTTGGTTCAGTCTGAGATAGAAAAGAATGATAAAGACATTCATTTGATTTTCCAGTTCTAGTTCTGACACCTGCTTCAGGATCTCCAATTATTAAGTCAGGTGTATGTGCCCTAGTCCACTTCCTTGCAGATGGAAGTTGTTCTCTAGAACTGGATCCTCCCCCATGATCCATTCTGTCTCCATCACAATTTTCTGATGCTCCCCCTGTAGTTATGCTCTCTGAGACTTCAGAATTTGAGTTAGATTCATCAGGATTTGAAGAATCAGAGTTTCCAGAATTATCAGAATTTGGCTCATCAGAACTTGATGAATTAGAACTTGAAGATCTGGTGACAAGTTCTGATGCTTCTTGAGAGTCTTGAGTTGTGGTAGGATCTTCAGCTTGCTCCCCCTGGATAGGTGCATTTTCCCTTGAAGTAGTTACCACAGTTTCAATGACATCAGACTTTAACCCGTCGGAACTTACAGTATCAGGATTTAAGTCATCAGAACTTGCAGAATCAGAATTTAAATCTTCATTTTCAAATCTCAACTGACCATGATCATTGAAATCTTCAAGTCCAGTAATCTTCTTATCATCAAAAGATACATTGATAGATTCCATGACAACCCTTGTTCTTAAATTGTAGACTCTGAAGACTTTTGTGGAAAGTGGATATCCAACAAAAATTCCTTCATCATCTTTTAGATCAAATTTTGACAGCTGTTCAGGATGCGTCTTAAGAACAAAACACTTACATCCAAATACATGAAAGTATTTCAAATTTGGCTTCTTTTTCTTCACCATCTCATATGGTGTTTTTCCATGCTTGTTTATGAGTGTAGCATTCTATGTAAAACAAGCAGTCTGTACAGCTTCAGCCCAAAAGTAGGTTGGTAGCTTTGCTTCATCAAGCATAGTTCGTGCAGCTTCAATGAGAGTCCTGTTCTTTCTTTCTAAAACTCCATTTTGCTATGGAGTTCCAGGTACGAAAAATTCCTGTTTAATTCCATGCTCTTTGCAGAACTTTTCCATGATTGAATTCTTGAACTCAGTGCCATTATCACTCCTTATGATTTTAACAGAATCATTGACCAATTTATCCAGCTGTTTGACATGATCAGTTAGAGTAGATGCAGTTTCAGTCTTCTTGTGCAAGAAATACACCCATGTGTTTCTTGTGAACTCATCCACTATAACCATAGCATATTTCTTTTTTTGTAATAGACATGACAATGACTGGACCAAATAGATCAACATGCAGTAGGTGATAAGGCTCAAGAATTGAGGATTCAGTTTTGCTCTTGAATGAAGATTTTCTTTGTTTTGCTTTTTGACATGAATCACAAAGGCCATCAGGAGCAAATACTGACTTTGGCAATCCTCTCACAAGATCTTTCTTTACAAGCTCATTTATGTTGTTGAAATTTAAATGTGAGAGTCTTTTATGCCAATTCCAGCTTTCTTCAATTGATGCTCTACTCAACAGACAGATTGCAGAACCATCAGAACTTGTTGAAAGTATGGCTTCATAAATGTTATCATGCCTGTAACCTTTTGGAACCACTTTGACTATAGAATTGCTTATAACTTCACAGTGTTCTTCAAAGAAATCCACATGATAACCTCTGTCACAGATTTGACTCACACTCAGCAGATTATGTTTAAGTCCTAAGACAAGAGCTACTATTTTAATGATGATATTCCCAAGATTTATATTGCCATATCGCAGAGTTTTTCCCATATTGCCATCTCAATAAGAAACTCATGGACCAGCTTTCTCAACAAAGTCTGATAGCAGGGCTTTATTTCCAATCATATGTCCTGAACATCCACTGTCCATCACTAGGATATCTTTCATGTTGCCCTGCAATCACAAAGACCACTAATGGTTAGTTTTAAGGACCCGGACTTGCTTGGATCCCTTGGCCTTTTTAATTTTGTTAGCATTTGTAGCGGATTTAATATCAGAGTTTATGTTAACATGCTGTTTATCAGAAATTATATCAGACTTTGCATCAGACTTTACACTAGAAGGAATAATGCTAACTTTCTTTAAAGAAGGTTCTATTTGATAATAATTATAGTACAAACTATGATATTCTTTACAAGTATAAATGGAATGCCATAAATTACCACAATGAAAATAAGGATTTTGTGGCTTAAATCTAACAGACTGACTCTTAACTCCTGATTTTGGAGGTAAAGAGTTTATATCCTTATTCTTCCTGAAAAAAGAAGCAAGATGATTAGAGTTTCCACAGTTATAACATCTCTTTCTAGGAGCATTAGGAACAGGCATATAATTATTGCTTTTATTCACACCTTCCTTTCCATTCCTATTTTGCTAGCTGCCTTTACCTTGTTGACATTCCTAATTTCTTTCAGCTTATGCTTAAGCTATTTCTTTGTCAGTAAGCCTATGTTAACTTCAGCTGGTTTATCCTCTTTTAATTTGTCAGAAGTAGACTTTTTTTTTACTTCTATCCTAGACTCTATCATCTTTTCAGAATCAGACTTTACAGTTTTAGCTACAAACTTAACAGGATTTACCTTTGGCTTGATAGTCTGTTTAACAACTATTGGCTCAATTTGTTCAGTTCCTTTTTCACTTTTATCATCTCCATAACCTAAGCCCTCTTTCCAGTTTCCACTACTTAGTAAATTCTGAGTTGTTCTGCCAGAGTTAGTCCAAGTCCTGATAATCTCTCTTTCTTTTTCTAACTCAGTTTTTAGAGATTCATTCAATTTTAGCACTTCATCTCTAACATAAAAAGCATCATCTCTATCTTTCTGAGTTTGATGGAACATAACTAACTCTTTTTATAAATAATCATTCCTTTTCATATAAGCAAGATTTTCAGAAGTCAATCTTTCGCATGTTAAAGTTTGATCTCTATAACTAATAAACATGGTTTTAAGATATAATCTCAACTCAGTAATATCATCAGTATGAAAAGCATAAGTTGTTTGAGGTACCTTCAATTCAGCAGTTTCCGTGCTTCCATCAGCATTTGCCATCAAGGCATAATTCACCTCATCTTCAGAATGTGAAGAGTCTGTCCAGCTTTTCTTCTTTGTGACAAGTGCCTTGACATTGTCACTCTTTCCTTTCTTGCAGTCAGGAGATATGTGGCCTCTTTCACCACAATTGTAGCATTTAACATTTGAGTTGTCTCCCCTGTCAGACTTTGCACTTTTGCCTTCAGACTTTCTAAACCCTTTCTTATCAGCACTTACACCTTTCCTTGAAAACTTCTTTCCCTTTTCGAATTTCCTGTAGGCTATCCTTGTGATACCCTTCACCATAAGAGCACACAATTTCATCATCTCTGCATCATCATCCATTTCAGGTAAGCTTTCAGTTTCTGAATCATCATCATCAGAATATGATGACTCTGAATCAGACTTTATGATGAGAGCCTTTTCTTTGCCCCTTTTTCAGGCAACCATATTGGGAGATTCCTCCTCAGCTTTAAGAGCAACTATCCCTGACTTTCTCCCATGTCTCTTGCTCCTTTGATCCATCTCAAGTTCATAAGTCTTGAGCATACCATAAATTTCATCAAGAGTAGTTTCATCAAGAGCATAGTTGTCTCTTATGGTAGTAGAATTCAAATCCCAATTTTCAGGAAGAGCTAAAAGGAATTTCAGATTTGAATCTTCAAGATCATAATCCTTGTCCACCAGTGACAGATCATTCAAAAGTTTGACAAACCTATCATATAATTCAGTTAACGACTCATTAGCTTTTGATTCAAAGTGCTCATACTCTTGAGTGAGTCTAGTCCTCATGTTCTTCTTGATTGCATCAGTTCCCTGGAACCTTGTTTCAAAAGCATCCCATATTTCCTTTGCAGTCTTGCAATTAATTACCCTGTATGACATGACATTATCAATGGCACTATGCAACAAATGCCTTACCCTTGCATCCTTGGCAATAGATGAGATATCTTCGGCTGTATACTCACTTTTATCCATGGGTATGGTCTTTGCTGGTTGATATGCAACTGCAACAGAGAGCTTGGTAGGCTTATATGGTCATTCATTAATCCTATAAAGGTATTCTGGATCTGTAGCTTCCAGAAACATAGCCATCTTCACTTTCCATATGGGATACTCAGAAGGTCTCAGTATGGGAACCCTAATAGTCTCATATCGACTGTGGATTTGAGTGTTTTTAGTTTTTTCAGTTTTGGTGGGCTTGGTTGGAGTTTGTGCTTCTTCAGACATGATTGTTTGGATCTTTACTGTATGTGTGTTAACAGATAAGCTCTGATACAACTTGTTAGGTCACACAACATTGTAGAAGGGGGTTGAATACAATATTATTACAATCAAATCGATCTTGAACACAAGTAACAATAAACAGATATATTCAATATAATAAATTCTGTTACAATGGAACTGTTCTCCCTCAGTGATGAACAAATATCACTAAGAGCTGCTAGGTTACAATGAATAATGTATCTCGATAATGATACCGCATATAGTGTAAACCTATGTCTGTGTTTATATACTACACAGTTACAAGATAACTTCTAATTGATATGGAATATAATTCCGTCTCCTAAAATATATCAATCAGATATCTTCTACAAGTCTTTCAGTCCTCTAAATCTTTCCATGCATATCTTCCTTTGTTTTAGTCTCAATCTTCTACTGTTAATCATCTTCCTTCCTTAACTGTAAGTCCTCCCGCACTTAAGTTCTGACATGACCTTAAGTTCTGATATGAAGTTCCGACTTCCAGTAAGTACTGATTCCAGTAAATCCTAATATTTTCTGTTTGTTAAGATCTGAAAATTAAACATGAAACATAATAGACATGACATCTCAAATATATCTAACAATCTCAAAGGATTTCTTCATTTCCTTTAGCCATGCAACATGCTCCTGCCTCAACTGGGTCGGCTGATCCATGGAACTCAGGGGGTTTAAGGGACTTAAAATCCCTAAAAGAGTTTTCCATAACATTGTTGTTTCCTTGAGGCGGTGGTTTTGATTGACATTCCAAGTTCTGCCTCAATAGTTGCATGAACTGCTCCATGGGGTTTATGTCAGGGTTCGCTACCTGCTGCTCAACCTCAGCTTCTTCTTCTTCAGCCTCTATTTCGAATCCTCCAACATTAAATGTTTCCTCCTTCGCTCTATACTGAGAGTCATCTTGTTCAACATAATCCTCATCTTCCTCTTCACTGTGTTCTTTGTTTCTACCATCTTGGTTATGGCTTCCCCGGTACTCAAACCTAGGGTTTTCCCTAGTTCCAATTATTCTTGGTGGCATATTACTAATAATTTAAAAAGAATTCCACGTTAGGTCATAATCATACACATAAGATTGTACCACACACAGTCTCTATAATATGAAGAATGTATCTCACAGTTCTATATATGTATAACAGTTCTAGTTACAAGAAGTGTAGAAATAATAAAGACAAAACAGTGATCTTGTCACCAAGGAGCTAAAGTAAACTGAAAGGAAACAAATATATACATGATACCGGAAATACATAGTCCAAACTGGTGAAAAGTACAATAGTGCTACAATCATCTGCCCAAAAATGGGTACACCTGTCTAGTCAGAGAAAGGGATACTATATACAAGTTAACTATCCTGGAAAATTGGCTCTTACTATGGCCTCTAATAACTAGATGACTAGACTGCTACATCACTTATCCTGAATCAATCACGAGAGCGGGTCAACTCCCACACTCTCTCCATCACACAACGAAAAATGTAATCAACCTGCCTCTTGGATATCCTTCCATGTCTGTCTCCATGAAGTGATCGGAGCCTCGCACGAGCCATAAGCTCGATCCCGGTCAGCTGTCTCCTGAGAGATCGAGGTATGGTAGCTCTCATCTCATGAACTGGTTCACATCTACTAGCTCTCTCTGTCTCTAGCTCTCTCCTGGCCTCATGCAACCTGCCCTCACCAACGGCCAATCGCAAACTCAGTATATCCTAAACAAAACCATAAACCAATAGGGACTGCCTATGAGCAGGGTCGAGGGGTGGGAAATCTGGATCTGCTAGGGGTGCATCCTCAGTCTTCATGGGATCTGGAGTAAGAGTCTCAGAGCTATCATCATAGCGACTCAAAGGTAGTGGCGGAGGTGAACGGGCTCTGACCACAGGGTGTGGGGGTAGCTGTGTACCAGCATACTCCACAATAGCATTAACTGGCTCCTCAGCAGGGGTTTCAACATATTCAACATCCAACACAAGTTATAATTATACATAAATTGATTCCCAAAAGAAGAAAGCTTGGTCTATGGATTGATCTACCTCTGTAGTAATGGCGGCTAAGAAATCAGCAGATAGACGCGGGACGTTTCCCACGCTCTTGCGCTGGGTCTGCTTGAGTCTAGCCATCTTTCATAACTGTTGTTGTGTGATAAAGAAATGAATTAAGGGTGAACATTACAGCTCGCAAGATAATATATAGATTAATCAATAATGCAAGTATCTGAATCGATAACTTACTGAAAATCCTTATCAAGTGTAAGATAATTACTTACAGGATATAAGCTTAAAAGTTGAAGTTACAAAATACTCCAATATACCTATATCTTTTTAGAAAAACTACTTGAATTGCCATTGTTCAAAGTATAATAAGTTTTCAAAAGTTTATCTCATAGATGATGTTACAAGGTAAAACTTTGTATAAAACATTTTCGCAAATACTCTTGAGGGCTTTTATCCGCTCAAGGAAACTCAAATCTTTGATCATTAAAAAATATGAAGTTACGAGATACTGCATTTGATGAAAACATCATTATGAAATTTCGACCCTGCCAACACTCAACAATCACCCAGTCGTAGCCTTTTTATCGAAGTACTCTGGAGTTTGCCGCTCCAGGAAGACCACTTACGATGATCAGTCACGGTAGTGCAACCCCATAATTTTCTACATGTAGATGAGAATAGTCAGTTTTACTTGTCAACCGAACGCTGAACTCTTAATGAATGGACCGTCTTAGCAGAACTTCCGGGACATTTGGGCCAATAAATAAGGTCGGGTCGGCGCCACTCGACCACTTCCGCCACTCCTATTTCAGATGAAATCCATGACTCTAAAACGTAAAGCTCATCTCCCCTTTCCCCAAGTAGAAACTTGTTGATACGACTCCACTAAGAAGTCGCATCTGGTTAAAAAGGAAAACTCACCGATATTTCCCAGGAGATGCCTGTTAATGGATTAACTTATTCTAAGAATTTTACTTCCCAGGTGTTGGGTAAGTAATTAAAAACTCTTTTATCAAAATAGCAACTTCGTTGCGAATATAAAGATACATCACAGAGCAGGATCCCTCAGATTTTTGAGCGAGTATTAAAATCCCCTTCGAAAGAAAGATCTTAAATTTAAAAACAAGTTTTGGGATCCGCTCTAACTTTCAAAAATAGTTTTGAGGAAGTTTGAAAATAATCTATGAAAATATTTAAAGTAAGAATGATTTGATAATATCAATCATTTCCCGAATACTCGGTGAATATCGATACATAATTCTTTGAGAAAATAAAGAATATTATTTAATAAAATAAGCGAAGTCATAAGTCCTCGAATAAATATTCAGACTAATATTCATTAAATAAAATAAGCGGAGTCATAAGTCCTCAAATGAATATTCAGACTAATATTCATTTATTAAATAAAATAAAATAAGTTTCATAAGTAGAAACTCTATTCAAATAAGTAAAATAGTCTTTGATTGTAATAAGAATCTTAAATGAATATTAGTAAAATAATATTCATTTATAATTTAAAAATATCGAATAAACATTATTCGATTACAAGTTTTGAAAACCATATATATATATATATCATATAATCGAGAACATCGCCTCCCGGTTTAGAAAAATGTTCAACTCGTAAGCCTTAGACTAAGGGTATACACAAGGTATAGCTATCTCTAGCATAGGTATTATGCAGTTATAAGCAATGGAATTGATAAAAAATGTCAAGATTCCGAAACAGGCATGCATATATATCATATAAACATGCTTCAATATATCGCAAGATTTGTTAATAACAATCATGCACTTATCTCAAGATAATGCATATATATATATACATCACAACAACAATATACGGGTAGAAAACTTGCCTGAGTGATCGGGGGTGGTAAAAAGTCTAGTGTGAGTCTGGTAGCCTATAAATATCATATAAGCCGGTATTAAACCACGGTCGATGTAATATCCGGGAAAATTCTGTGAATATTTTGTGATAAATAAATAAATAAATTTAATGTGTTTATATAAGTTAAACTGTTCAATTTCCATGATATGACCTGTAGTAGTTGTTATTTGTGTTCCCGTGTGGACCAGAATTTTTTTTGATTAATTGTTATGGGTTCAGGATGTATTTATATAAATCGATCTACGATCTGGACGCGTGTTTATTGATGTCTTTATCGAGGTACTGGTTTTATCTCGTTTTATGTGCGTTTTTATGCATTTTATGTGTTTTCGAGGTTTTCTGTTAATTTAGAAATCATTTCGGTTTCTTAAAAATCAACGGACCGGGACCCCACCTGAACGTCAAAACCCACAAAATTCAAACTCTTATTTTTATAAAATCATACATATTGCAAATATCCATTATTTTTGCATTTTTAAATTATTCATAATCATTGGGGAATTTTGTCATAAAATTTATATTTATTTGATTTAAAAATTATTCCCCATAATTATTATTTTTGGGGCTAATTATTTTAATTAGGGGATAAAAATATCCTTAATTGATTTTGGGGTATTAATTTCCAGATAATATAAATATCATAATTATTTATTTTATTTTATTTTTATTTTATTAAAAACAAATTAGAAGAACAATTTTGGGGGTATAATCTTCGTCATAACAAAGATTCAATGATATTGAGAGCTACGGAGATCCGTTTGTGAAGCTGGAGTAACCAAATTAAAGCTTGTTTCGAGGCCTTCAATTTGATACCACTTTCATCAATCGATGTATTTTGAAAAATCAATTTTGATGTTCTTGGCTTAAC
This sequence comes from Apium graveolens, assembly GCF_009905375.1. NCBI lineage: Eukaryota > Viridiplantae > Streptophyta > Magnoliopsida > Apiales > Apiaceae > Apium > Apium graveolens. The sequence goes on along the minus strand of NC_133648.1, from coordinate 155,045,540 downwards.
AATCGATTTTTGATTTTTGATGATTATTGATTATTTCTGAAGTTATAATTAGCTTTAGGATGATCAGGAGAATTGATTTATTTATTTATTTGATTTGTTTGAGTTTGGTAATGATTAAACCAAGTTCATGGGTTTTGATATTTTTATTTTTCGAATTCTGGACTATTCATGTTAGTTTGGTTAATTTTGATCACAAATACTGATTCTAGAAACCGAAGCTTTAATTTAAGATATAATACATTATTTTTGGTTGAGATTTGAATGATTTGAGTAGTTGACCGGAAAAATCGAGTTTGGGGGCAGGAGTTCGGTCGGAATCAGAGCTTAGGCGGAGTTTTGATGTTGTTGAGCTCGATTCTGAGTTCTGGGAGTTACAACGAATGATTTGGATTCGAAAAATGGGAGTTTTGGTGGGGGTTTTTGGACTATAACGGGTTCGCCGAACGACGAATGACGTCGACCGTTTTCTGGGAAACCCAGAATTCGGCGGCCTATTCTTCAGGTCCCAACCACCCGCCACAGCCCACGCCACCGATTGATTCAAGGTTGAAGACGACAGCTTTGCATAATCTATTTTTGAGATTTTTTTTATTATTTCTTTTACTTTATTTTATTTGATTTAAAATGCATTTCTCATTTTCAAAAATCATTTCTTTTAATTCTAAAAATTATCTAGTTAATCATTTTAAATTCCAAAATTTATTTTCTTTTATTATTTTCAAAAATCAAAATTTAATTTAATTATTTATAATTTATTTTATGTAATTATTTATGGATTTATTTAATTGATTAATTCATTTAATCAATTAATTTTATTTTTAAATAGTTAAATAAAGAATAATTATTTATAATTAATTCAAATAATTCCTAAAAAAAATTTAGTTCTTAAATTTTGGTATTTAATAATCTAATAATATTATTATTAATATATTTATTGTTATTTTATTCGTAATAAATAAATCGTTCGTCCGTTTGACACGAAACGAATGCGTCTAGACTCAAAAAAATATTCCGCTTCCAACAAAAATACTTTCGAGACCTAAATCCTCTTGTATCGAAAGGTCGCTTGTTTTATGAGTCATTCTGAGTTCGTATTTAATCAATAAATACTATTTTTGACCCAATTTCGGACGTACCGAGACCTGTTTGTTAATGATGTGATTTATGTGTTGCATGAAATATGTAATTATGTGTTATGTGAATAACATGATTACATGCTATGTGATATGCATGCTATCTATTTACAGTTTTTAATGCCATGATTAGTTATAAACGATCGGGTAGACGTCGAAACGTATAGTTACGTCGAATGAGTTTGGTTCTGTTAATTGAGATAGTCCTTTTGTTTATAGAATCGAGTCGCAAAGAGCGCAATCAAGTGTTAGACGAAGTTTGTATCCAATAGTTATAAGCCAAGGTTATAGTGAAAACTTATTGAGCATACCAGGAAAGTATCCCTACCTTCACTTATCATTCAAGTGATGTTTATTATGAACTCTATTATGCAAGTTTCTATATTATTCTAATTTCAGAATAGTTTATCATTTTACTTATCAGATTTTTTAATTATAATCATGCAAGTATTTTCGAATCTCCTTGTGATATATTGCAAGTATATCTTCCCTATTCTAAGTTCAGAATAGTTAAACATTTTTTAATTTCGCCGTATTTACCATATATAGTGGAACTTTGAGATGAGATTAGCGAGTAACTAATTGTTCTAGTTATTTCACCATTAGTTGTTGAGATGACTCCGGACCATGTGAAATGGGGAGTTTAATTGTTAAGGATGTCGTTTGATTCGGCTTCTTTGATTAAATATATTTTATTGATTGGATGAATGCGTAAGTGATCGGGGTGGACGGTCTAGCGGAGGGACATGTATTATATGAAATATTTATAATACAACTTATGCCACGAGAAAATATATTGCCTTTTGATTTGATTACTCGTGTTTTGGGACATGTTTCTACGAATCATGATCCAGTATTATCACACGTGCTGATCAGCATGTGATAGTACGTTCGTCAGTGAAAGATTCCAATCTAAAAATTATCATTTGTTGTTTATAGCTTGTTTAGCTTTTATTGTTGCTCATATATTACTGTTTATCTCCTGTTATTCCGTTGTTATCATAATGTGGTTTATCATTTCAAGCATATATTTTGTACTGCTTGCTGAGCATTTCTATCGCTAATACTTGTTTATTATTCTGATCTTTCAGCTAATTTAGAGAAGACCCGAGTTCCGAGTTTAACCAGGATTTGTGTGCTTGTAAATAGTTTGGTGTGTTTTCCCGGTAGACTGTATTGGGACGGTTGATTAGTCTAGAGGTTTGTAATAAAATCTGAATAGTTTGTAAAACTAAATAGACTTATGGGTTGTAATAAAATTTGGTTTGTATTAGCGCATTTTTCATACTATAACCTGTGATCGGTCCAGTTACATGCACGGGGTCATATTTATTATTTTATTCCGTTGTACATAATATAGCATTTTTATCGGTTAGTAACTCCCAAATCTAGACCCCAGATTTGAGGGTGTTCTAAGTTGGTATCAGAGCTCAGGTTATAGCCACTGAAACAGGCTTATGTGTTGTCTTAAGTAAGTCATAGGAAGATCACATAAGATAAGCGTGTTTAGTTTAACTCTTATAGAGTTAAGTTTAGGTTATTGGGCTGGTCTATAGCTAAGTTGTTCAGGTTTCCTATTTTGCGTTTAGCATTAGGTTTTTATATCGTTTCTTTGCTATTTTGTTGGTTTCCAAGAATAGTGAGAAGTGATTAAGAGATTGGAAGGTTGTGTTGCAACCCTATTCACCATTTGTTGGTTTATTTGGGATTGTTGAGTAAGAATTGGAAGATTTTGATAATTTCTTGTTGTTTTCTTTATGTTATTACTCTTTGAGATAATAAGCAAGATTATGTGATAATCATGTCACTTGTGTTAATATGTTAGCAATTTTATATTGATTCGGAAATGATTAATGCATGAGAATTTTGACATGCTAAAGGATTGCTACATATTTGACACTATGCTTGACATATTATGATATAAGTTGCTTGTTTTCTCACCAGAATAATGGCACCGAAGAGAAAGAGTAATTCAGGAGAGGATCGTACGGATAGTCGTACATATCCATCAATTTTCCAGATATAGGGATTGATACATCAGCAGATGTTGCATTTTACACAGCAGTAACAACAGTAGCAACAACAGTAACAACAACAACTACAACAACAACCAGCAGCTCCACCTGCGGTGACTTTTCAGAACTTTCAAGCTGTGAATCCACCTGAGTTTAAGAGAAGTACTAATCCCGTGGAAGCCAATGCATGGCTTAAAGAAACAGAAGACCAAGTTTTTCAGTTACTTTCTGAAGGGTGAGGCAAACTATTGGTGGGAATCCAAGCAAGCGTTGGAAGGAGGTGAGTTTGTGACTTGGGAAAGATTTATAGAGCTCTGTTTGAAGAAGTATTTCCTGAGGTATATGAAGAATCAAATGTAGATTAAGTTTTTGAATCTGACACATGGTGATCTTACTGTCGCGGAATATGAGGCCAAGTTTACTGAATTGGTAAGGTTTGTGCTAGATCAAGCTGATACAGATGAAAATAGGGCAAGAAGATTTGAACAAGGGTTAAAATTTTGGATTCAGAATAGAGTGGACATGTTTGAATGGACTTCATATGTGGCAGTGGTTCAGAATGCAATGGTGATTAAAAATAGGAGTGACACGTCTCAGAGAGAAAGGGACGGAAAGGAAAGGAAAATGTAAACCTCGGGAGGAGGTCAGCAACATGGTAATTTCCAGGGCCATTTCAACAGAAGGCCAGAGCATGAAGGTAACAAAAATGTGGGATTCAGAAGACCACCAAGTGGGGATGAAGGTTAGAATAGTCAGTTCAGAAATCAGAATCAATAGAGTTTTAATTCTTCTCTAGCGCTATATTACAGGAAATGTGACAAAAAGCACTTTGAGAACTGTACTACCAATGCGATGTGTTTCAAATATGGCAGGAAATGACACTTTGCTAATATGTGTCGGAATCTGACCGAAGGTCAGAATTCGGGGGCTGTTTGTTATAAGTGTGGAAAGCCAAGGCATATCTCCAGAAATTGCCCAACACAGGGTGTGATGAGTAATATACAAAGAATCGCAGGTGCTCCATCTCAGGGTGTTCCAAGGATTGAAGGACCACCAGCTCAACCTAAAGCCAGAATATTCAATATGACTATGAAGGATGCTATTCAGAGTTCCGACGTGGTTTCTGGTACGCTTCCAGTCAACTCTGTAGATTCTAAAGTTTTAATTGATTCTGAAGCTACAAGGTCATTTATTTCTAAAGATTTTATCGATAAACTGCATTGTGAAGTTGAAGTTAGAACAAGGGTTAATGATATAACTAGCTAACACTACAAGAAAACTGTTAATAGACATCACACATTAGACATCGGTTAGGTTTGCCACTGATGTTAAAAGAATTTATAACATCACCCCGTGTTTTTATGATGTCTATGTTGTTTTAAAACATCGGTTATTTTAAAACTGATGTCTAAAGTTCCAAAAAAAAATTCACTCCCCGCCCATTTTATTTTTGTTTCCGCCTTAGCCAAATAAATTTCCCCCCTTAGCAAATATTCTCCCCCCCTTTTTGTTTTTCCCCCACGAGACACATAACTTAAAAAACTAAAATCTAAAAAAAATGAACACACAGAAGCTCTATCTCTCTCATCCGACTCTCTCGCCCCGACTCTCTCACCCCACCATCATCATCTCTACCACTCACCACCCCCACTCACGAACATCACCGCCGCTCTGCTCACCATCATCATCTCCACCACTCACCACCATCATCTCCACCATCTCTCTCCATTTTTCTATGCTAAGCTCGTAAGAGGATAAGCTTGAATTAAGATCTTCTCTACTTGGTTATCATTTTAGAAACTCAAATTGGTAAGTGAATTTACTATGTTATTTTGAAATAGGGTCTTCTCTGTGAGTACTTTTCAATTGGGGTTTTTTAAAATCGAAACCCTGAATTTTTAATTTTGGTTTTTTTTTAAATTGTAACCCTAATTTACTTATTTGAATATGTTTAATAGAATTGACATTGCCGGAGATGATATTAGTATTGGTACATCACTGCCTCTTGTTATTTATCTCTTGCTTCAAATTTTATATCTGATGATGAGCTTTAGATTTACTAGAATAATTTTGATTGATTGTATAAATAAGGAACTACATATGTATGTGATAGTTAAAGTACATGTGAAAGAAAACTGATCCAATCTATGATCTTTTTGTTTATTTTGGTTTTATATTATGACCTTTTACTTGCCTTTTAGTTTGGATCTAGAGGAATGAACATCTAAAAGCTTGTTTGTGCTCGTCTGCTGGATCTTTCCTGCAAAAGTTCGTCACTGATTAATGATTTATCACATATTTATGTTTGAAATAGCTCATGTTGCTTTAATTTTGTGGAAAGTTGAAACAGATGTATGTGCCATGCTCTGTAGTTGACAAAACAAAAATTTTGTTGAACACTATGACCTGGTTTAGTTTTGGTTGAGTCTTGTATGTGTCATAAAATAACATGTTGTTAGTTAAAACTTAAATATGGATACTACTTTCAGTATTCTGATTTCTATATTATTGTTGCAATGATTCTATATTGGCTGCTAAGAACTTGATGCTTATTAACAGGATTCGCGGGGATGAATGATGTGGGAAACTTCAGATCTTATAATAAGATTAATACATGATTAAGCTCCCCAATGAATAGGTTTGGTGATCATGTGAATTTCTCATCTGGGCCTTCTTCTCACTCGAGGTTCATGCCTCTGAGTCCTCGGAGGAACCATTCCCAGAGCTTTTGGTCAGCTTCGCGTTGTCTTTTTGTATGGTTTTGTTGTGATACTTGCTAATTTCTTGTCTGCATTTTTTTGTGCAGTGTAGTGAACTAAACATATCTTTAAATTAAGCTTCCTAGCATGACCTCTTAGAGCTGTAGTAAATTAGAACTCTCCTTTCTGCAGATCCCTTTTGGGGAACCATATCCAAGGTTCGATGCCTCAGGAACTAGCCAACATCGCTACTCTTCAGGAGCTGTAAGTGAAAATGTGATCTATATGACTTGGATTTCAAGTATAACCTTTGGTTGACTTAATCTGAGCTTAACTTTTCAGGTTTTTGGAAGATAATCTACTTGAAGGGCCTATTCCTCGAAACTTTGGAAGTTTGATTGGCTTGAGGAGATTGTAAGAATTACAATTACATGCCTAAAGGGTTCTTCATGGAGGGCTTTTATCTATTACATAATGTGTTCACATTTTTATCATAATTAAAACATAATTACATAATGCTTTAACACCTCTATCATTATTTATCTATTGATGGAAATCTTGCAAACAATCTTCACAACATTGTTTCTGCAAATAAATTAAATGGAACAATACCAGAAACATTTGCCAACCTGAGGAATCTAGAGGATTTGTAAGTACTACTTCATCTATACTGTATATTTCTAAGTTTAACAGAGTCTTAAAATTATCTACTCCTTGCAGTAGGATAGATGGGAATGATTTCTCTGGGAAGATACCCGATTTCATTGGAAACTGGATAAATATGATAAGACTGTGAATAATTTTGGTCGATTATGCTTCAGTTTGGTTCTACTTGGTTGTTAGTACATATTCTAGAAACTACGGTTACATATACCTCTCAATAAACTTCAAATTTTGTGCAGGGACTTGCAGGGAACAGGACTGAAGGGTCCAATTCCATTGAGCATCTCCCGTCTGAGAAATCTAATAGAACTGTAAGAACTGCTCAAATATCTAGCCAATGTTTAATACCTTCATGACTTTCTATCATTGTAGTTGATTTTTGGTTTGGACTTTTGAGATCAGTTGATTACTTCTGTGCTTTCTGTTGATAGGTGGATATCTGATCGGACTGGAAGAAATTTTACTATCCCAGATTTAAAAGATATGCAATCCTTGCATGTGCTGTAAGTCGTACATAAATTTTGTCTAATGCAGATGTGTTTCCCTGAAAAAATTAGTTAACATTTCTTTCTTTTACAGGATATTAAGAAATTGCTTGATCAATGGTGCACTTCCAGAATACTTTGGAGTACTTGGTCAACTAAAAACCCTATAAGCTAACTTTTATTATTGCTCAATCCGGTACTAATTTCTGGTAATGGAGTTCCTCACAATGTATGTCTGTGCATGCGCGTGTGAGGGATTACAATGTACTATATATGTTTTCACAGATGCATTAGTCGATACAAGCACACAACAGAGACCTATATTTTTAAGTATTACTATGTAGAATTCATTAGCACATTCAGAGTCTCTCCTTATAATAATTTAGTTACATTGTTCTGTCTATGCATATAAAGAAGAACATTGTAAATTATGAGGGTACTTCTGGATTTCTCGTCGAAGTTCAAATACTTTCTCTCTATCCAATATTTTGTTGTTCATTGGATTATATAACCAGCAACTCAGTCTTCTTGTTATGTCGGGAATGGTATTTTCAAAATTATTGTTCTACTTTTACAGTTAGGTCCTAAAAATTAACTTTATATGCTTGTGTAGCGTGTGATGTGCCATTTGAATGCAAAAACCTGCAGAAACATGTATGCTAGGAAATATATCAAAATTTTATCATTTTGAGTTTTATTTTATTTGTTTGCAGAGATCTGAGCTTTAATCGGTTGACTGGCCAAATACCAGATTCAATGGCGCTCTTAAACGACCTTAGTATACAATATCTGTATGTGAATTTGTTTCAAATACTTCTTATAAGAAATTATTACCTTCCAGGAGCACATGCAACTAACTCGGATAGCTGGACTTGCATAATTTATCTTCTTTCCTATACCTGTTTACTTTAGCCTCTATGTAATTTGCAAACTAATGTACTCGGAAGTGTGACACCAACTTGTAATCGAATGTAGGTATCTGAATCACAATTTATTGACTGGAGAGATACCAAGTTGGATTTCTGGCAGCAAAGAAAATTTGTTAGTTCTTTACACAGCTTTCAGTTCAATATATCATCTAAATTTAGAGAAACCACATGCCAGGATGGATCATTATTAAGTTCCATGTTTATCGTATTCACAAATTTCATAATTGTATTGGCTGCAGTGATGTATCTTACAACAATTTTTCACGGACAGCTGAATATAACTGCCAGCCATCTAATGTGTAGGTTTCTTCCTGCTTCATATACTCTTTAAACTAAATATCAATATTTCTTTAAATTCCTTTTGTATCTTTTACAGGAATCTTGTATCCAGCATGTCATCTTCAAAAAACAATTCGTAAGTTTCTATAGACATGATATCTACTAGTTTTTTATAAGCACGCCATGAACTAGCTTAGTTTATTTTGTAGAGTTGCTCGGTGCTTAAAGAAAGATCTTCCCTGCTCCCGAAAACCTCAATGTAAGTGCAACAACAATCTTACTCTTCAACTATGATGTCGAGTTGCTTCCAAATCAAGATCACCTCCATATTCTGAGACAAAAAGCTATTGTGAAACCCGCAGATTACTCACTTTTATCACCGACATCAACATCGGTTGCCAAACAGCATAGACATCGGCCAAAAACCGATGTCTATGGACTTTTTTCTTGTAGTGTAATAAGAACAAAGTTCTCATCGACTGAGTGTGCCCGAGGTGTGACAATGAGATTATGGGACATCATTTTTAAGCCAACTTAATACCTTTAAGTTGGGAGAATTTGATGTTATCTTAAAAATAGATTGGTTATCAGAGAATAAAGCTCATATTGATTGTAAGAATAGGAAAGTAAGACTTCAAACATTGGATAGTAAGAAGAAGGTGATATTTCGAGGGAGTAAGTAGGAAAAGAAGTTCTTAACGATAGCTCAAGCGAAGAAGTTATTGCATCAGAATTGTGAGGCGTATTTGGCCTATGTGATAGACACCAGCAAAGAATTTCCAACACAAGAAGCAATCCCTGTTGTCAATGAGTTTCCAGATGTCTTTCCAGATGATCTTCCAGGATTACTCCCGATAGAGAGATTGAGTTTGCGATTGATTTAGCACCCGGAACAGATCAGTTTCTAAAGCTCCGTATCGGATGGCACCAGTGGAGATGAGAGAGTTGGCAACTTAGTTACAAGATCTTTTGGAGAAAGGAGTTATAAGACCAAGTGTATCCCCATGGGGCGCACCGGTTTTGTTCGTCAAGAAGAAAAATAGAAGTATGCTACTGTGTATTGATTATCGAGAATTAAATAAGCTGACCATTAAGAACAAATATCTGTTGCCAAGGATTGATGATTTTTTTGATCAACTGAAAGGCATTGTATGGTTTTCTAAGATTGATTAAGATCTGGGTACCATCAACTGAAGATTAATCCAGAGGACATTCCGAAGACTGCATTCAGAACCAGATATGGACATTATGAATTTTTGGTAATGGAATTTGGATTAACAAACGCACCAGTAGATTTTATGGACTTGATGAATCGAGTATTCAAGAAATATTTGGATAAATTTGTGATTGTGTTCATAGATGACATTTTGATTTATTCTAAGATGGAATAAGAGCATGGGAGCATTTGAGAATAGTTTTGGAGATACTGCAATAAGAGAAATTGTACGCAAAGTTTTCAAGGTGTAAATTTTGGTTAAAAGAAGTACGATTTCTTGGGCACGTGATTAGTAATTAAGGAGTGGAAGTGGATCCATCAAAGATTGAAGCTATAATCAATTGGGAGAGACCAAAAACACCAACATAACTAAGGAGTTTCATGGGATTGGCAGGTTACTACAGAAGATTTGTTTAAGATTTTGTGAAGATAGCCACGCCATTGACAAAGCTCACCAGAAAGAATTAGAAGTTTGATTGGAACGAGAAGTGCGAGGACAGTTTCCAACAATTAAAGAACAGATTAGTATCTTCTCCAGAGCTAGTCTTACCAGATGATCAAGGAAACTTTTTGATCTACAGTGACGCGTCATATAAAGGATTGAGATTTGTTTAAATGCGGCATGGCAAGGTGATAGCTTACGCTTCAAGACAACTAAAACCATATAAAGAGAAGTATCCAACCCATGATGTTAAATTGTCAGCTATAGTGTTTGCGTTGAAGATATGGAGGCATTTTCTTTATGAAGAGAAGTGTGAGATCTACATAGGCCAAAAGAGTTTGGAGTATCTCTTCACCCAAAATGAGTTAACATAAGGCAGAGAAGATGGTTAGAGTTGATCAAGGATTATGACTGTACTATTAACTATCATCCAGGAAAAGCAAATGTGGTGGCAGACGCTCTAAATATAAAAGAAAGGCTAAATATGATCACTTCATCTTACGAATTGATCAAGGAATTTGAGAACTTGAAATAGAGGTCAATATTTCAAGTATGTCTACATATATGTTGTGTGCAATATCTTTTCAACCAGAATTATTGGAGAAACTAAGAAGATGTCAAGAAGAAGTAATGAGCCATGAAAAAGATGAGTTAACATGAGAAGAGAAAGGAAATCAAAAGGATGATAAAGGAATCTTAAGATTCTCTTCCAGAATATGGATACCCAACGTGGCCGAGCTAAAAGATGAAATTCTTCCAGACGATTCATCCCGGAAGTACAAATATGTATGGAGACTTAAGAGAAAATTTTTGGTGGCCAAGTATGAAGAAAGAAATTGCAGAATGGGTGAGAAAGTGTTACACTTTCCAGCATGTCAAAGCAGAACATCAAAGACCCAGAGGACTGTTACAGCCATTGGACATTCCAGAATGAAAGTGGGAACATCTTGCGATGGATTTTGTAGTTGGATTACCAAGGACCAAGGAAATCATGATTCCATTTGGGTTATTATTGATATAGATTGACTAAGTCAGCATATTTTCTTCCTATCAATGAGAGATTCTCATTGGATAAATTGGTTCAACATGGAGTTCCAGTATCTATAGTTTCAGATAGAGATCCTAAATTTAATTCAATATTTTGGAGAAGCTTTCAAGATTGTCTCGGAACGAAGTTAAATATAAGTATTGCGTATCATCCGCAGATAGATGGTCAAAGTGAAAGGATAATTCAGACTATTGAAGACATGCTAAGGGTATGTGCTCTAGATTTTGAAGGAAGTTGGGACGAACATTTACCATTGGTTGAATTCTCCTACAACAACAGTTATCATGCCAATATTGGAATGCCGCCTTACGAAGCCTTGTACGGCAGAAGATACAGATCTCCAATATGTTGGGATGAGGTTGGTGAAAGATAGATTTTGGGTCCAGAATTGATCCAGTGGACAAAGGAAAAAGTAGAATTCATTCGAAAAAAATTAATGGTTGCTCAAGATCGTCAACGCAAGTATGCTGATCCTTCCAGAAAGGATATATAATTTGAAGTTGGACAAGCAGTGTTATTGTTAGGGCTAGAACACGCACTAATATTCACGCAAGTATACGCGATCACAAGTAATGTAGAATAAATTCTAGTTTGTTCCCATAGGGATAGGTTTAGGTTAATTTTAATCAATGTATCTATGCAACACTAGTATGGTTATTATACAATTCTAAGATGAATAACAATTTGAGATTGTTTATACTACACTTAACTAAGAGATTATACTAAATAACATAATCTAAGAGATTAAAGAGAGTTGAATAATATATGACACAAACATGGGATTCTAAATTCATTAAATGCTTCATTCAATAGCCTTTTCATTCTTAACCTTAGCATGTAATGGTGATGACACTAATTAGATAACACGAAACTGAGAAACGCCAACTTTCGTTGTACGAATACCATACCACCAGACATCCATAAAAGAGATAGAAGCTGAATAGACACCAATTATATTGAGACCCTATATTTCTATAGAATTTGACAACATAACGGTTTAATGCACAAGTTATCCCTCGTGATTACATAAGGCAAGTAAGATGGTTAAAATTACCTACGAATCATGCATATCACATACATGAACCTATGCTAGCATGGAAAATTCTAAACCCTTAAATTCACTTTCGCTTTATTAAAGATTAACACACTATCTTATAAGTTCGTGACAATCATAAGACGAATAAGCACAACCAAAACTAGGTTATCATAAAATCACCACACACTAAGGCATCGAAACGAATTAACTATAGAAATCTATAAATAAATCTGTTAGAACCCCACGATAACGATTAGCCCATAATCGGACTCATCATCAACGTGGGTTCCGATGAAAGCATGGTATAATAAACGTAGTTTTTATACTTAATAAAACCAAGTATGAAACAAGAGTATATGTTTACGAATAAGAAAACTAGCATCCAAAGTTACAACTTAAAACAAAGAATCACAAGAATAAACTAGATCTTCTTCGCCTTGGTTGAATTGTTCTCTACGGTCTTCTTACGCCTTCTCCTTAAGCTCTAGTACATTTTTTTATGAAAAATGAGCATAAGTTATATTTATATAGCAGCCCATGTATAGTAGAAGTCTTCTGGATTAAAATTCCACAAGAAACATGATTTTCTTTTCCCGACCTAGCGCCGGCGCACGCTTGACCAGCGCGGGCGGGCCGACATTCTGCCATCCTGGCGCGACCGCGGGCTATCACAGCGCGGGTGCGCCATCTCTCTGGAAAACATATTAACTTCTTCTTTTCTCGCTGGTTTGAGCTGGTCTTTTCACGAGCTTTTATTCTAGACACCATCCTAACACCATATTAGCATCCAAACAATGCAAATTCACCTGTATTACTGATAAATGCCTGAAATGCAAAATCACTACAAAAACATGTTAAAACACTAACAACTTGAGTACAAAACATCAATTCAACACTTTACGGAGCGTTATAAAGTTTCATTAATGCCACTCAACAGTTATTAAAGATTTCACCATGGAAAGGTTTATCCAGATTTTGGGGAGAAAGGAAAGTTGAGTCCGCGTTATATTGGCCATTTTGAAATTTTAAGGCGTGTGGGGAAGGTTATGTACGAGCTAGCCTTACCCCCACACATGCAACATATCCACAATGGGTTCCATGTGTCAGTGTTGAAGTGTTATTTGCCAAATTCGAATCATGTGATAGAATACGAGCCAATTGAGGTTCAACCAGATTTGTCTTTTGTAGAGCGACCCGTAAAGATTTTGGACCGACAAGAAAAAATGCTTAGGAATAAGTCTGTGTCCTTAGTGCGAGTCTTGTGGACGAATCCCAGGGTTGAGGAGTCAACCTGGGAGTTGAAAGTGAAATTCGAACCAAGTATCCTCACTTGTTTTCATAAGCTGATTCTGAGGACAGAATCATGTTAAGGGGGGATGATGTAATATCCGGGAAAATTATGTGAATATTTTGTGATAAATAAATAAATATTATGTGTTTATATAAGTTAAACTATTTAATTTCTAGGAAATGACATGTAGTAGTTGTTATTTGTGTTCTCGTGTGGACCGGAAAATTTTTCGATTAATTGTCATGTGTTTAAGATGTATCTATATAATCGATCTGCGATCTGGACTCATGTTTATTGACGTCTTTATCGAGGTACTAGTTTTATCTCGTTTTATGTGCGTTTGAATGAATTTTATGTGTTTTCAGGATTTTCTTTTAATTTAGGAATCATTTCGGTTTCTTAAAAATCAACGGACCGGGTACCCACCGGGACATCAAAGCCCATAAAATTCATACTTTTATTTTTATAAAATTATACATATTGCAAATGTCCATTATTTTTGCATTTTTAAATTATTCATAAATTTAGGGAATTTTGGCATAAAATTTATATTTATTTGATCTAAAAATTATTCCTTATAATTATTATTTTTGGGCCTAATTATTTTAATTAGGGGATAAAAACACCCTTGATTGATTTTGGGGTATTAATTTCCAGATAATATAAATAGTATAATTATTTATTTTATTTTATTTTTATTTTATTGAAAACAAATTGGAAGAATAATTTTGGGGGTATAATCTTTATCATAACAAAGATTCAATGATATTGAGAGCTACAGAGATCCGTTTATGAAGTTGGAGTAACCAAATTAAAGCTTGTTTCAAGGCCTTCAATTTGATACCGCTTTCATCAATCGAGGTTAAGTATTTTGAAAAATCAATTTTGATTTTCTTGCTTGAACAATCGATTTTTGATTTCTGATGATTGTTGATTGTTTCGGAAGTTATAATTAGCTTTAGGATGATCTGGATAATCGATTTATGTATTTGTTTGATTTTTTTGAGTTCGGGAATGATTAAACCGAGTTCTTGGGTTTTTGTAACAGCCCAAATCCGGGGTCAAGATTTTGTGTCACTAAACAATCTTTACATAACATAAAAGAATATTAAATTAACCCCTTGAATCCGGATCGTTACAGGTTACGGTATGAAACAAGAATCTAACCTTCTACAATTCACAATAATTATAATACAAGTTTAAATACCTTTATACTAATGCCCTTGTCTTATTGTTTTCTAACTTCTTCGTCCTTTCGCAGCGGAGATCTGTCTAACTTCTGCTGTCTACGAAAGCTACTCACTTTTAACCTTATATGTTTTTGAAAGAAATAAGAATTTACAAAGCAAGAGTGAGCCAAAAAAAAATTCCCAGCAAGTATATAATTTGAGTTATTAATATCAAAGGAAAATTTCCAGACAAAAGTTTTAAGCAATTTTAAATGATTCTATTTAATTGAGAGAGTTGAACGAGTAAACATTGGCTGTTACCAGCCTTTAATCATCAGTTCAAAAATGACAAGTGATTCCCAGATTCATCTCCTGAATCAGGGTTTTGTCCGGTTTTTGGAATCATAAAACTTTCGAGAGAGAGTGCCGTTAACGGCGATCAACAATAAATTAGACTGGACACTAGAAACTAACGTATGCACTATAACCTGCTGATCAGTCAGGATATAGTGTGGATCTATACCCAACTGCATAGACCCAACCGACATATGGGTACCCAGGCACTATTCCCCAAAGGGTCCGGTCCATCCCTGACCCATAGGATCCAGCTTGTCACTGGTCCTAATAGTAACCGTCCAGCCCGTAGAGTATTTTGATATCAAATCATTTTTGATTTCAAAACAGCCCAAATCAGGGTTCGCAAATAACCCGAACAAATGGGTATCTGCTCAAGAGAGCAATCGAATTATAGGAACAATAATGAAAAGAACTGGCATAATAAGAGTAATTGCAGCGAAATATAAAACAGTTAACTATTCTGAACTTAGAATAGGAGCGAATAAATATTTGCAGTATTTAAAATGAAAGGTTAGGTTTACTTGCCTCGAGAAGCTTTAATCACTATTATCGGTTGGCTTTCGAATTGCCTTGAACGGTTGGCTTTATCGTTAAACCACTATTATATTCTGGATACAATCCTATCCTTCATGTCCTTCGATTGAACTTCGTTGATCTCGACGTCTAATCACTAGATCATTCCTAGTCCGATGTCGATACTCGGGTTTTCCGTCTAGGACCTACAGGATTAAAATACTCTAATTTAGATAATCATCTCGCTCAACATCAAATCCCTATCACCTCTACCCATACGGTTTCACAACCCAACTCATATTTATATGCACTATTGAAATACATATAGCAATTATGGCTTGCACCTTCCAAACTCGGTTCGGTATTTAATTTTGGAAAAATACGTCTATTCATTCTTTTGAAAAAAATAGGGTAATCGATTATTCACAAATATCTTGTTACGTCACGTAAGTAGGTTTCGTAAAATTTAATTATATATCCTCGTTCGACGTCTCCAATAATAACAGGTTACGTTCCCGTATTTTCGGAATTAATTTTAATTTTTTAATTTTTTTTATTATCTATAATTTAGGACTCAGAATCGCGTCATCACAGTCCACCGTCTGCTCGCCGAGGCTCCTCGCCGACGGCGGCAAAATTTTATTGGTTCCCGATAATATTTGGGTTTCCGAATAAAATTTCATCGATTATTTCTTATAATTCCCGCACCAAAATATTTAATTTCACGAATCGCAATCAATAAATTAAATTAATAAAATGAAAATTTCCACAGAATAGTTGAACCCAACACAGCACACACGAGCGCATATGCGCAATATAGAATTCCGGTCACCTCGCCGGAAAAGAACCAGCGGCAACCGGAAGTAAAAGGGACAGCAACAACATCACAAATATACACACAACCCAGATGTATATACACGTGCGTGCGCGTATATAACAAGAGGGAGGAGCCTCGAGCGTGAGCGCGAGAGAGAGAGAGGGTTAAGAGAGAGAGAGACCCGACGGGAGAGATAAGGGGGTGAGAGAGTGAACCTGGAGGGATAAAGTGGAGGAGAGGATAAGAGATTGGGGTTTATTATTATTATTTCTTATCACGATAATCCCGAATTTTGACACCGAGATTTAATAATGTAACGAGTAAACCTACGATAAAATAACTCGAAACATCACGACAATAGTTTTTAAAAATCCCGAAATAATTAAGGGTTAATACAATAAAGTTTCCAGATTTTTTTTATCATTTCTGATGCGCAACTTGGACCTGCATTTTAGAATTTGACGAATAATCGCACGGGTAATTACAAAACCGAAAAATTTCCAACATAATTTTAAAATTCTCGGAATATCCCAAACTTAATAAAATATGAGTTTCGTAATTTTTAAATAATTCTTGGAATTAAATATTGATTTACAATTAAATGCAATTCAGAAAATCATTAAAAATAAATAATCAATAAAATATTAATTTCTAAGTTTTATAAACTCCCAAAATAATAAATAAAATTATCAAACAACAAAACTAACTTTAGAGACAATTTTAGCATTTTTAAGAATAAATATTCCATAAAATCACTTTAAAATGAATTAAATGCATATAGCTCGATAATTAATTGCAAAATTAATCTCTGCATTGAACAAATCACAAACAATTAATAATACAGCAACACACAGCTGACAAACCATCACATATTTTATTTACTTAATAATTCGATAATTACATTTACATATCGGATCCAAAAACAATAGGCTACTTAGCCGCTAAGTAACTAAAAAGACAATACGATTTTAATACCAGAATTGGATAATTATCAGAACAGAGCTTCCTATAAAATACTTTATACAAAATTAAGGTGATAATGTCTCGCCTTTTGAGAATATGGATTCTTATCGATATATAAAATGATTTGCGTATCGAAAATTTTACACCGGGACTCGTACAGTTCAAACCGTACTCCGGATAGAAAAAGTCAAAACATGAAAAGTGTTCAGAATTATCAGATTAGGTTAGGAAGGAGTTTTCGGAAGAGTTTCGAGTTGTAAAAATGCAAAAACGATTGAAGTGGGACGATTTCTAATTCTAAAAATTAATTTTATAACTATGTAAGAATAATCATTATTAATTCTATAAATCCTTATAAAATCATATAATAGTCCAAAAATTACCATAAAAATACCAAAATTATCCATATTTAATTCTGGATAATTAAAATTAAAATATCTTATTTTTATCATAAATAAACATCCAAATATTAATATCAATTATCAAATATTTCACCAAAATTCATGTCAAATCACATAATAATTATTTATTGATAAAAATAAATACATAATATTTCCCAGGCGTTACATCCTTCCCCCCTTAAAAGGATTCTGTCCTCAGAATCACACTAAGGAACATACACTGATACATCTCGAGTATCTTACTTAAAATTTTTCAAAACTCATCATTTTCACCACTACTCAACAGTCTTCTTCCAATATCAACATCTATCAGTTGCTCATGCAACCTAATTTAAATTTCATTCCGTATATATCTATAGGGCTAAATTATTCTTCATGGTCATACACACATGAATGTTTTATGATCTTGATATACCTGTAACAGCAAGACCAACTCATTCACAATCATTCTATTTATCTCATTTCCTCATAGGACTAATTTAATTCACACTAATCTTCTTTTCTGTCTAATTCCAATAATTCGTGTTCATGAACTTTCTATTTTCACTGACTGTTCTACTCTACTGTTCATGTCCTCTTCTGTTTGGTTAGTCTGGCCCAAACTCATTTTCTAATCAGATTCGAGAATCTTTAATCGGTCCCTTGCATTTTCAATCCGTCTGCGCCGGATATCCCGAGCTCATAATATCTGATGCTTCAGAATGTTCTACATCTAGAAAAGAAAATCTCGGTAATTGCATCTACTCACCATTTTGTAGCATCCTGCTATTTTTTTTCAATCACTATCAAGTAAATTCATCGAGCGAGAATCTGCTACTATCTGAAAGGAAATATTAATTTGGAACGGAATAAATCATAACTTTATTCAAAACCCGGTCTCCTGGTACTAATACTCATTTTGTTGTCATATCAAATTAGATATCAATCTGAACTTTGATGCTCACAACGTCCCATACTGAAGTCAACATCAATCATCTGCATTAATACCACCTTTGATATCTAACAACAAAGTGAGTATCAGCATAACCCAGAAGACGGATCAAATCCAATTCTTTAATTCCTAACTTTTCAAATGCTCTTAACCATTTCCCAACAATCTTAATGGTATCCACTCTTTTCTTTCTATTCAAAACATCTGTCCCTAAATGGACCTTTCCCGGTTGGTAGTTAACCAAGAATCATAGCTCCTAATCCATTATAACCAGAATTCATATCTTTGGAGATGAAACTGCAGTTGTTATTTTTCAACTCTTCACAAGCATATCTTCAGGCGTTCAACTTGGTCTTCTTTAGTCCTTGAATTAATGAGGATGTTATCAATAAATACAATTACACTATCCAAATACTCCTGGTACATTACGTTCATTTAATCTTCAGACTTACAACTTTTGATAATCGATGCGTAACTTCATACCTCTATTCTCTTTTTACCATGACCTCTTTTGTGCATCACACAAACCACTCTTTATTTTATTACTCTTTCACTCCACACTCCGGAAGTTTCCTTCACCCGTTACTTCATCCCTACTAGGTCATACGATATAGGGCTTTTGACACCAGCTTGACTATGTGCATTAACCAATGAGAAATTTCACCGTATGTTTCGAGGTAACCTTGGTAAATCATTTGTTAGATACTTCATGGCTTTGCTTTAATTCTAAAGAATTCTGATATAAGATTCATTGTAATATTCTTCTTTAGCAGTTCGCCACTAATACCTTGGTTTACTCTCCCTTGTTAACACGCATTCTTTGAATGAAATTTCTATCTTCATTTATCGGCATTTCACTTTATTTTCCTCTCAGTTCTGGAACAACTGACGTTCGCAACTTGCATATATCCTGGATTATTTTATAAAATTTCTTTATCATTTTTTTGATTCCATTTCTTTTCTTTATTATTTCTCCATTCTCATTATTAATTATCTCTTTTAAACATAACGAATTTCTTCTTTTCTTGATAATATTAATATGTTCATTATTAGATAAGTCATTTCTGAAGTTAACGCTAGAATTCAGGCTATTATTTATAATATCTAAATTCTTATTAACAAAATTATTAAAATTCATTGATAGCGATTTTCTTAACCTCGTTTACTCACTGATCACATAATTGGCTTTCTCCAACTGATCAACATTTCTTTTTCTCGAGTTTTCATGCAGATTTCGTCAGTCTCTGTCTTATATTGGATAATTATATTTGGGAGTTTCCCAGTACTTCACAGCAACTTATATTTAATCGTAATTCGATAATGATGCATATTTACGTTCTTCATGGAGTATTATTATAGAAGGTAATATTTCTTTACTCTATCTTAGATCTTTAATTCTTGCAATGTTCTCTCCACTAATTTACAGTAGCTTCCATGAACTCATCATTCGATATGGGTATACATCCAAGTCCTTCTTGGAACGTGATTACAGATGATAAAATCTCTTTCCTTCATCTTGAACCTTCAGTTCTTAAAATAAAAAAAAATCTTCTAACTAGCATGAACCAATTACTTTCTATTCCTTTTCTCTATTGCACGAGGCATATTTGTCTAGGTAAAATCTCACACATGTCTGCAGTAACATCACGCTAATTTTACTAAACTTTCAATTTCTGCTAATGCCATAACTTCCTCCAAATTGCTAATCGCCTTGATTTCGGATCTGAAAATCATGCCAGAGTTTGACTTAATTTAATTAGAATCGACCTCCATTTAACTAACCATTAGTTGGTAAAGTTAATTAATTAACTCTTTTA
This sequence comes from Apium graveolens, assembly GCF_009905375.1. NCBI lineage: Eukaryota > Viridiplantae > Streptophyta > Magnoliopsida > Apiales > Apiaceae > Apium > Apium graveolens. The sequence continues at coordinate 155,025,336 of NC_133648.1, read as the reverse complement.
ATTGATCAATTAAACCAAGTGAATACTAGCTAACTGGAATCAAAGACCAATTACATAAAGTCGATTTGATCATAACATTCTTTCTCAAGAACCGAGATTGCAATCATTTGGAGTACCGATGAAAATGACAATATACTTCTTTATTCTTGAACGTAGGAAATTTTTGAAAATTTGGGCAGCACTTCCCCTACACCATTGCCTACTAGTCGGACTCAAGCCGACACCATCAATCAACCAAATCATCTACAATCATATCCACCTACTTCCATTAACCAAAATCATCAATTCCCACAATTCACCTTTGATCAGCATCTGACTGGCATAGCATATATCTTTTTAATTGGGATTGGGTCTGAAACCCACAATGATTAATATAACCATACATTTCTCAATTCTTTCAGAATATTACGAATTGTCATTAATGAATTTATCTCGTTGTTTTTCAAGGATTTTATTTCACGATTCTTTTAACTTATTTCTTGCCATTACCAATTGTGTATAGTTACTTTTAAGAATTATGCCGCATCATTCTACCAATCACAACAATCATCTATCTTGGACGATACACATTCAATTTTATTAACTAATATGTTTATCTTTTAATAACCACACACGGTTTTCATTACTATCGTCGCATTCTGGTGGAAACTTAATCGTTATATCGTTATTTCTTAAAAGGTTTCACAGTCGAGTCACCATTGCTTCATCTCTACTTATGGTTCCGTATCAAACTTTCGTCACCGACCCGGGTATGAACATTGAATTCACCATCACTTATTTACGCAAGTTAGAGAACTTCACAATTTCTTGAAGAGTATCTTCGAAGTTCGATTACATTTAAGATTTCTTCCATCATGAATTTTCATGACAAATATCTTCCCGCGACGAAGGGATGTTTCACGTAGTAATTGCATGTCTGAATCATTGTTCAGAATTTGATTGTCGTCCCAATACTCATTTGCAGCGACTGACGCACACAACTTTGCTTCCTTATTTTGTAACTAATTTATTCATTACAATTCACTAACGATTTTATTTTTCATCGAAATCTTCTAATTTGAAGTGTATCGCGTTAACGTACTCTACCGTACTGATGAGATCCCTGTAGCAAGAACAACTGTTTGACTTGATATCTTCACCATGTCCACATTTGTCGGTGCATCCATTTTTCCTCGCTTGCAGGTATCCACCATTTATCAATTTACAGTCGTATCTATGTTCATTGTATGATTCCACGTATCACACTATTTCATTTCTTATGAAATCGTCAGAGAACAGACTTTACGCAAGAGGAGAGTTTGTGAACATGATTTTAATTGAAAAACGGAATAAGGAATATTAATGCAACAACCAATTGAAAGAATTTGTAAATCAGAAAATTGAAGAAAGAAAAATAAGTGAAGAATGAGACAACCATATTCGTACTGAAGATGGTCAGTCTTTCATACTATATGGCATATGGTACATGATTAGGTGGCGTCCCACCCGACTCTTCGTCATTTCGACAAAGCGTCATATCACAACACTGTTGTCTCTATCAGGAATCAAGAATTTGAGAAGAGAAACAATTCAGAAGGAATACAAAAATTTTCTTTCGTTTTCGCCTCATATGATTTATTAACAGAAGAAGCTCCTACGTATTCAAGAATCAAGAAAAAAAACATATACTATCGTATTAAAAGAAGGAATGTTAGTGTTGATCACCTTCCATGCTTCATTTATGTATGCCTTCAAGAATCATTCGAATGAGAGTTTCACCGTTTAAGTCACGTTATAACTTCAGAATGTCGTTTAGAAATGCCTTCCTATCCAATATTTTAATAATTTGACCATAATTGCGTCCTTACAAAATTTATAACCACTGCTTCAGATTCCATTTATGCGGCGTAAAATAACCATTAATCACGCAACGCCTCAATCTCGTCGATAAAATATGATTCTTCTTCCACCATCTAGAAGATGCTGCCATTTCCTTCAATCATCCTTCGTCCATTCGAATCACAAATCTCGTTAAATTTTAATAATTTTATAAATTGGGTAAATAATATTTTATATGTTGATTAAATTATTGATTTTATTAAACAATGTTTACTTTTGTCTTTCACGAAAAACTTTAAACTTTCTCCCTGCCAATGGGTCTACTTGGTCCCCCGAACTAACAACACTGAGCCATAATGATTATCTTTTTAGGTCATTTTCTGTTGGTAATAACAAGAACATAAATAGTAATCCGACAACCAATTTGTAAACCTCATTTCATGCCAAAAATCTTCTGAAAGTTGATTAAGAAAATCTCTTCCGAAATCTCATTTTGAAATTTTGGAAATCAAATATTTGGTCGTCATTACTATATAAGTTACTTGTTATTTTCCTGATTTACTAATGAAATGTCTGATTAAAAGAATGCCCATATAAGGGTCTCTCCACTTTGGTACCTCTTCCACTTTTCCTTGGATTCTGCTCGCGGTTATTAGTCGCCGAAACTTCATTTACCGTTGTAAATCATTTTATTCGCAATTCTACCGCAACGCTGACATTTAGTACTATTTTTGACATTCTTGTCATCGTCCTTGACGTTATGCTCGCAACCACGCATATGATTCAATGTTCTGTCTGTAGATAAGGGCGCACCTTCTTGCTAGTCTTACCTATACCTAGTAAGGTAGATATCATTCCTCGCGCAGCTCCCGATAAGTGATAAGAATCTTCTCGCAACGGTGGTGCCTTCGAAACGCGCAACGTTAGTTCTTCATCAGCTTCCATCAACTGGTTGCCTTCGGCGTGGAACTCATCCTAATACCTAAGTCAACTCGTACTAAATCTCACCTAGCATCTCTTTCACAAGTGCTAACACAATCAATCACATTTTCTTCAAAACCACATGAAAAGAAGGGTAACATACCCAGTCTCTGTCAATCCGTCGATTCCTCATTATTGTATGATCTGAGATTTCAATATACCTATAATGTTGTGATATTCGCCTTACACTTTCTCAACGATCCTATCTTAACAACTCCATCTCAGATCTACCAACCCTAATTCGCACTCAACTCAATTTATCCTGAGTATGCCTAGGCTCTTTCCTATCTTATACGACCTATCATTCCTATCTTACACTCACATATTCTTATTTCAGTGACCAATAACCTGCAGCTCTGATGCCAACTTGTAACAGCCGAAATCCGGGGTTAAGATTTGGTGTCACTAAACAATCTTTACATAACATAAAAGAATATTAAATTAACCGCTTGAATCTGGATCGTTACAGGTTATGGTATGAAACAAGAATCTAACCTTATACAATTCACAATAATTACAATACAAGTTTAAATACCTTTATACTAATGCCCTTGTCTTATTGTTTTCTAACTTCTTCGTCCATTCGCAGCGGAGATCTCTCTAACTTCTGCTGTCTACGAAAGCTACTCACTTTTAACCTTATCTATTTCTGAAAGAAATAAGAATTTACAAAGCAAGAGTGAGCCAAAAAAAATGCCTAACAAGTATATAATTTGAGTTTCAAATATTAATATCGAAGGAAAATTTTCGGGCAAAAGCTTTAAGCAATTTTAAACGATTCTATTTAATTGAGAGAGTTGAACGAGTAAACATTGGCTGTTACCAACCTTTAATCATCAGTTCAAAAATGACAAGTGATTCCCAGATTCATCTCCTGAATCAGGGTTTTGTCCGGTTTTTGGAATCATAAAACTTTCGAGAGATAGTGCCGTTAACGGTGATCAACAATATATTAGACTGGACAATAGAAACTAACATATGCACTATAACCTGCTGATCAGTCAGGATAGAGTGCGGATATATACCCAACTGCATAGACCCAACCGACATATGGGTACCCAGGCACTATGGCCCAAAGGGTCCGGTCCATCCCTGACCCATAGGATCCAGCTTGTCACTAGTCCTAATAGTAACCGTCCAGCCCGTATATTATTTTGATATCAAATCATTTTGATTTCAAAACAGCCCAAATCAGGGTTCGCAAATAATCCGAACGAATGGGTATTTGCTCAAGAGAGCAATCGAATTATACGAACAATAATGAAAAGAACTGGCATAATAAGAGTAATTGCAGTGAAATATAGAACAGTTAACTATTCTGAACTTAGAATAGGAGCGAATAAATATTTGCAGTATTTAAGGAGAAAGGTTAGGAATACTTGCCTTGAGAAGCTTTAATCACTATTATCGGTTGGCTTTCGAATTGCTTTGAATTGTTGGCTTTATCGTCAAACCACTATTATATTCTGGATTAAATCCTATCCTTCATGTCCTTTGACTGAACTTCGTTGATCTCGACGTCTAATCACTAGATAATTCCTAGTCCGATGTCGATACTCGGGTTTTCCGTCTAGGACCTACAGGATTTAAATACTCTAATTTAGATAATCATCTCGCTCAACATTACATCCCTATCACCTCTACCCATATGGTTTCACAACCCAACTCATATTTATATGCACTATTGAAATACATATAGAAATTATGGCTTGCACCTTCCAAACTCGGTTCGGTATTTAATTTCGGAAAGATACGTATATTCATTGTTTTGAAAAAATAGGGTAATCGATTATTCACAAATATCTTGTTACGTCACGTAAGTAGGTTTCGTAAAATTTAATTATATATCCTCGTTCGACGTCTCCAATAATTACAGGTTACGTTCCCGTATTTTCGGAATTAATTTCCTGAAAATCAGGAAGCGTCTCCTTTGTTTATCGGCCTACCCGTCAAATCAGTTCGACGTCAAAACACAACAACAATTACAATACAATTCAGTCCATACTCCAATTCATCAATCCCAACCACCAGTACAAATTTCATTATTAACAATTATTTATTATTACTCATTTTCGATTCGAAGATTATTTCACAACTAATTTAAATTTTTTAATTTTTTTTATTTATAATTTAGGACTCAGAATCGCGTCATCACAGTCCACCGTCGGCTCGCCGAGGCTCATCGCCGACGGCGGCAAAATTTTATTGGTTCCCGATAATATTCGGGTTTCCGAATAAAATTTCACCGATTATTTCTTTTAATTCCCGCACCAAAATATTTCATTTCATGAATCGCAATCAATAAATTAAATTAATAAAATGAAAATTTCCACAGAATAGTTGAACCCAACACAGCACACACGCGCGTATGCAGAATATAGAATTCCGGTCACCTCGCCGGAAAAGAACCAGCGGCAACCGGAAGTAAATGGGACAGCAACAACATCACAAATATACACACAACCCAGATGTATATACACGCGTGTGCACGTATATACACCCACAAATTGGACAGGGAACAGATCGATGAGGCCACCGGAGTAGCCACCGGCGTTGATATCCGGAGAAGGAAGAGCAAACAGAGCAATTACCGAGAAAGCAATAACAAGAGGGAGGAGCCTCGAGCGTGAGTGTGTGAGAGAGAGAGAGAGAGAGAGAGAGAGAGAGAGAGAGAGAGAGAGAGAGAGAGAGAGAGTTAAGAGAGAGAGACCCGACGGGAGAGATAAGGGGGTGAGAGAGTGAACCTGGAGGGATAAGGTGGAGGAGAGGATAAGAGATTGGGGTTTATTATTATTATTATTTCTTATCACGATAATCTTGAATTTTGACACCGAGATTTAATAATGTAACGAGTAAACCTACGATAAAATAACTCGAAACATCACGACAATAGTTTTTAAAAATCCCGAAATAATTAAGAGTTAATACATTAAGGTTTCCAGATTTTTTTATCATTTCTCATGCGCAACTTGGACCTGCATTTTACAATTTGACGAATAATCGCACGGGTAATTAAAAACCGAAAAATTTCCAACATAATTTTAAAATTCTCGGAATATCCCAAACTTAATAAAATATGAGTTTCGTAATTTTTAAATAATTCTTGGAATTAAATATTGATTTACAATTAAATGCAATTCAGAAAATCATTTAAAAATAAATAATCAATAAAATATGAATTCTAAATTTTATAACTCCCAAAATAATAAATAAAATTATCAAACAACAAAACTAATTTTAGAGACAATTTTAGCATTTTTAAGAATAAATATTCCATAAAATCACTTTAAAATGAATTAAATGAATACAGCTCGATAATTAATTGCAAAATTAATCTCCGCATCCAACAAATCACAAACAATTAATAATACAACAACACATAGCTGACAAAACTATCACATATTTTATTTACTTAATAATTCGATAATTACATTTACATATCGGATCCAAATAAAATAGGTTACTTAGCCGCTAACTAAAAAGATGATGTAATTTTAATACCAGAATTGGATGATTATCAAAACAGAGCTTCCTATAAAATACTTTATACAAAATTAAGGTGATAATGTCTCGCCTTTTGAAAATATGGATTCTTATCGATATATATAATGATTTGCGTATCGAAAATTTCACACCGAGACTCGTACAGGTCAAACCGTACCCCGGATCGAAAAAGTCAAAACATGAAAAGTGTTCAGAATTACAGATTAGGTTAGGAAGGAGTTTTCGGAAGAGTTTCGGGTTGTAAAAACGCAAAAATGATTGAAGTGGGACGATTTCTGATTCTAAAAATAAATTTTATAACTATGTAAGAATAATCATTATTAATTCTATAAATCCTTATAAAATCATATAATAGTCCAAAAATTACCAGAAAAATACAAAAATTATCCATATTTAATTCTGGATAATTAAAATTAAAACATCTTATTTTTATCAGAAATAAACATCCAGATATTAATATCAATTATCAAATAATTCACCAAAATTCACGTAAAATCACATAATAATTATTTATTGATAAAAATAAATACATAATATTTCCTAGGCGTTACAGTTTTGATATTTTTATTTTTCGATTTTTGGATTATTCATTTTAGTTTGATAGATTGTTATAATAGATACTGATTCTAGATAACCGGAGCTTTAATTTAAGATATAATACATTGCTTTTGGTTGAGTTTTGAATGTTTTGAGTAGTTGACCGGAAAATTCAAATTTGGGGGCCGGAGTTTGGTCGGAATCAGAGCTTAGGCGGAGTTTTGATGTTTGAGGTCGATTCTGAGTTCTGGGAGTTCCAAGGAACGACTTGGCTTCGAAAAATGGGAGTTTTGGTGGGGTTTTGGGACTGTAACAGGTTCACCGGATCGATGAACGACACCGACCGTTTTCTGGGCAACCTAGAATCCGGCGGCCTGTTCCTCAGGTCCCGGCCACCTGCCACCAGCCCACGCCACTGATTGATTCAAGGTAGAAGACGGCAGCTTTGCAGAATCTGTTTTTGAGATTTTTTTTATTATTTATTTTACTTTATTTTATTTGATTCAAAATGCATTCCTTTTCTCAAAAATCATATCTTTTAATTCTAAAAATTATTTAGTTAATCATTTTAAATTCCAATTTTTTATTATTATTTTCAAAAATCAAAATTTGATTTAATTATTTATAATTTATTTTAAGTAATTATTTATGGATTTATTAATTGATTAATTCATTTAATCAATTAATTTTATTTATAAATAGGTAAATAAAGTATAATTATTTATAATTAATTCAAATAATTCCTAAAAATTATTTTTTAGTTCTTAAAAATTATAATTTGGTATTTAAAAATCTATTAATATTATGACAAATTGATTTATTCTTATTTTATTCGTAATAAATAAACCGTACATCTGTTTAATACGAAACAAATGCGTCTAGACTCAGAAAAATATTCCGCTTCCAATAAAAATACTTTCGAGACCTAAATTCTCTTGTATCGAAAGGTCGCTTGTTTTACGAGTCATTCTGAGTCGATGTTTGATCAATAAATACTATTTTTGACCTGATTTCAATTCTAAACGTACCGACCTGTCTGTTAATGATGTGATTTATGTGTTACATGAAATATGTAATTACGTGTTATATGAATAACATGATTACATGCTATGTGATATGCATGCTATCTGTTTACATTTTTCAATTCCATGATTAATTATAAACGATCGGGTAGACGTCGAGACGTATAGTTACGTCGATTGAGTTTGGTTCCATTAATTTAGATAGTCCTTTTGGTTATAGAATCGGGTCGCAAGAAGAGTAGTCAAGTGTTAGATGGAATTGGTAGCCAGCAGTTATAAGCCAAGGTTATAGTGAAAAGTTATTGAGCATACCAGGCAAGTATCCCTACCTTCACTTATCGTTCAAGTGATGTTTATTATGAACTCTATTATGCAAGTTTTCTGTACTATTCTAATATCAGTATAGTTTATCATTTTACTTATCAGATTGTTTAATTATAATCATGCAAGTATTCTCGAATCTCCTTGTGATATATGGCAAGTATATCTTCCCTATTCTAAGTTCAGAATAGTTAAATGTTTTTAGTTTTGCTGCAATTACTCTATACATTGGAACTTTGAGATGAGATTAGCGAGTAACTAATTGTTCTAGTTATTTCAATATCGGTTGTTGAGATAACTCTGGACCATGTGAAATGGGGAGTTTAATATTTAAGGATGCCATTTGATTCGGCTTCTTTGATTAAAAATGTTTTATTGATTGAATGAATGCGTAAGTGATCGGGGCGGACAGTCCAGCGGAGGGCCATGTATTATATGAAATATTTATAATACCACTCATGCCACATATAGATATATTGCCTTTTTATTTGAGTACTCATGTTTTGGGACATGTTTCTACGAATCATGATCCAGTGCTATCACACGGGCTGATCAGCATTTGATAGTACGTCCGTCGATGAAAGATTCCAATCTAAAAATTATCGTTTATTGTTTATAGCTTGTTTTGCTTTTATTGTTGCTCAAATATTACTGTTTATCTCCTGTTAATCAGTTATTATCATAATGTGGTTTATCATTTAAAGCATACATTTTATACTGCTTGCTGAGCATTTCTTTCGCTCATACTTGTTTATTATTCTGATCTTTCAGCTAAGTCAGAGCAGGCCTGAGTCCAAAGTTTAACCAGGAGTTGTGTGCTTGTAAATAGTTTGGTGTGTTTTCCTGGTAGACTGTGTTGGGACGCTTGATTGCTCTAGAGGTTTGTAATAAAATCTGAATAGTTTGTAAAACTGAATAGACTTATGGATTGTAATAACATTTGGTTTGTATTAGCACATGTTTCATACTATAACCTGTGACCGGTCCAGTTGCATGCACGAGGTCATATTTATTATTTTATTCCGTTGTGCATAATATATCATTGTTTATCGGTAAGTAACTCCCAAATCTAGACTCCAGATTTGAGGGTGTTATAGTCACTTAAGAAACTAGAATTTATCCACTTAGACCCTAATGCTCGCTTTTGCGCTTAATGATTTACATTAGTCGCTCGAGTACCCTTGGCTCCACCAATTTTATAAAATTACCCGTTTAACATTTTAAGGCGACTATTTGGCGAGTACTTTACCAATTGCCTAATCAACCTACATAATATAGTCGTAATCCAATTAGTCTTTGAAGGGCCTTAAGCAAGGTTTCAAAGTTAAGCGAGGGGTAAAGGGTCATTCGCGAAACACCGTTACTTAAAACAGTCGTTTCTCCTAAACCATAAATCGGATCTAAGCGAACCACATACCAAAACGAAGCTTCCGACATGATCTATCTAAACATGGAAACGTTATAGTTTGGTTAGTGAGTTTTCTGTTCTGAACACTAAGCACAAACAAATAAAAGAAAATAGGGATTATGACGACTATGTTTATGATTTTTCCCAAATTTTCACTACACCAATCGTCACCAATTCTTCGACCATTACCAACACATCAGTACTTCACTTAACCAAAACTAACCAAGTCAAAACTTCTCAGGATCATCCACCCATTCAACCATTAACATAGATTAATAACAACCACCATCACAAAGTAACCAAAACTAACTAACATACATGGATCTTACTATACATACATGAATCTTAATATACATACACTAATCCATCCATAAATTTATCAAAAACTTAAAGCTTAAACTATAAGTCAAAGGTGAAAGTTTTTATACCTCCTTGAAGCTTCGTAACACAACCCAAGAGCTTTAATGCTTAAAAGAACCTTGATCCTTGCTTCTATAACCTTAAACTTTCATAAAAATCAAGAAAACTAACATTAGTTCTTGAAAGTTACTATTGATCATCACTTTTGATGGTTTATTTTCCTAGGATATGAATAGAATTTGGCTTCCAAACTTTTACCATGCATTCACTAGTAAGTAAGGAAGCTATGGTAAATACCTTGTCATTTTAGAGCAAGAGGAGCTATAGTTTGATTCTTGAATAAATCCAGCCGAGAGCTTGAAGTGTAGAAAATGGAAATGAAATTCTTTTACTTGATGTGGTGAGTTTGTATGGTGTTTTGATAGTTTAGTTAATAATTAACATTGTTTTTATCCAAGGTTCAAATACTTGGCCATAATTTAATCTAGCCAAATATCTACTAACTTTGCTTATGTCATCCTGCTTATGTCATCCTATTTGTCATTTGTTAAAACCTTATGGTGTGATGACATTACAATCCACTAATCCTGCTTGATTAATGCTTAATTGTTTGGCTAATGGTCGCTTATCTGTTTTACGATTCGCTTAACTCTCGTTCTTGTTCTTCATTTGAGGGATCATATCCGGGATCTTATTACTTGGGATTCCCTAAACCTTTATTAATATTTTATATTCCTTTAATGATACTCTCTCATAATCCTTGAATTTAAATCCTTTTAATCATGTTACCTTATACTTAATTTTCTCGGTATATGGTGGATTTCGAGAAAATTTAAAGTGTCCGGATTTGAATTCTGACGATCTTTACATACACTCATATACATTATGGAGTACTAATATGTTCTCAGAATATCAATGAAAGAACTCTTATATAGTGTGGCGTGAAAATTTCTATCAATCAGCAATTTCAGCAAAATGTACTATTCATAAGGGTTACAAAAATTCCAAAAATTTGGGGTTATTATAGTTTCCCCTCCATAAAATGATTCCATCCCAGAATCAGATAGAAAAACAATGGGGGTAATTTTCTAGCGTTGCGCTCTCTAGCTCCCAAGTTGATTCCTCTACATTATAATTCTGCCACAATACTCTGACTAGCTTGATCACTTTATTCTGAAGCACCTGCTCCTTTTGATCCATGATTCTCACTGTTTGCTCCACATAAGTCAAGTCAGGTTTCATGTCCACGTCATCGTATTCCACTATGTGCCTGGAATCCCTATGATACCTCCTTAACATTGATACGTGAAACACGTTATGAACTTGTTGCAGGTTCAGGGGTAGGGCTAGCTTGTAAGCTAACTTCCCAATACGTCTTAGTATCTCAAAAGGTCCAATGAATCTTGGGCTTAGCTTTCCTTTCTTTCCGAACCTCATCAGCTCTTTCTAAGGGATACCTTTAACATCACTAGGTCCTTCATATTCCTTTCGGGCTAAATCAACATACTTTTTCTGTCGATCTTGGGCTGCTACCAGCCGTCCTCTGACTAGATCCACTATATCTTTGGTCCTTTGAACCACTTCGGGTCCGAGCATCTTGCGTTCTCCAACTTTAACGCAGTATAAAGGAGATCGGAACCTTCTTTCGTACAAGGCCTCGTAAGGCGGTATTCCAATGCTAGCATAAAAGCTATTGTTATCAGAAAACTCGATCAACGGCAAGTGATCATCCCAACTTCTTTTAAAGTCTATTGCACAGACTCTCAACATACTCCCTCCATCCCATATTATGTGTCACATTTCCTTTTATAGAAGTCAAATTTACCGACTTTTGACTAATGATTAAACATTACTCGTATATTATTTCACAAAACTAAAAATTATAGATTAAAGTAGATTAAATATACTTTCCAGTGATATAATTTTTTTATTTTGTTCAATTATAAATTATTAATAAATTTCAGTCAAACTTAAGTCAATTTGACCGGCACAAATCCAAAGAAGACACATAATATGAGATGGACGGAGTATCTTCTAGCGTCTGGATGGTCCTTTAACTTTTTCCGTCCGTCTGGGGATGGTAAGCGATATTCATGTTCAGTTTGTTTCCCGCACATTCCTGAAAGCTCTTCCAAAATCTGGAGTTGAATCTGGGGTCTCGGTCTGAGACAATGGATTCTGAGACTCCATGTCTCATCACTTTTTCCTTAAGGTAGATTTCCACCAATCTATCGACTGTCTATCTCTCCTTAATTGGAATAAAGTGAGCTGACTTTGTTAGTCGGTCTATAATTACCCATATGGCATTATCATTTGCTTTGCTTATTGGCAAGCTTATAACAAAATCTATGGCTATCTATTCCCATTTCCATTCAGGAATCTCCGGGGGTCATAAAACTCCACTAGGTCTCTGGTGTTCTTCCTTTACTCTCTGGCAAGTCAAACATTTGCTTACCCATTCTGCTATGTCTCTTTTCATGTTGGGCCACCGATAATATTCCTTCAAATCCCTATACATCTTGGTGCTCCCCGGGTTAATGGAATACCTTGAACTATGACTTTCATCTAAAATCTCGTACTTAAGCTCTTTAACATTTAGAACCCAAATCTTGTAGGAATACCTCATTATTCCTTTATCATCTCTTTCAGTATGAATCTCTTCTCCAGTCATTAACTCTCTCCCTTCATTCATCACTTTTTCTTGGCACAATATGATCTTTTTAAATGATTCTGGTTGCATTGCAATCTCGAACAGATTTTCGGTTGCGGCTCCGGGTACCTTCACTTCTATTTCCATTTTCTCAAAATCTCTTATCAACTCTTCCGAAGATATTATCATCTCGAGTCTTTCCTTCCTACTAAGGGTGTTAGCCACCACATTGGCTTTCCCTGGATGATATAGAATCTCACAATCATAATCCTTGATTAGCTCTAACCACCTCCTCTAGCGCATATTGAGCTCTTTCTACGTGAAAATGTACTTGAGGCTTTTTTGGTCTGTGAAGATCTCACACTTCTCTCCAAACAAGTAGTGCCTCCAAATATTTAAGGCAAAAACTATTGCAGCTAGCTCAAGATCTTGGGTAGGATATCTAATTTCGTATTCCTTCAATTATCTTGACGCGTACGCGATTACCTTACGGTGCTGCATAAGCACGCACCCTAATCCCTTGTGCGACGCGTCATTATATATCACAAAATCCCCTTTTCCGTCCAGCAAGACCAACACAGGGGTTGTCACCAATATTCTTAAATTCTTGGAAGCTGTTCTCGCATTTCTCGGTCCATTCGAACTTCGCAAAATCCTGGACACACCATCAATAGTAACTGGCCAATCCTATGAAAATTCTTACATCTGTGGGTGTGGTTGTCCTTTCCCAATTTAAGACTGCCTCTATCTTGGAATGGTCGACCAATACTCCTTCCTTATTGATCACATGTCCTAAAAACCATACTTCATTCCGCCAGAATTCACACTTCGAGAATTTGGCATACAACTTTTCTTCTCTGAGTATTCCTAGAGCTATCCTCAAATGCTCTGCATGTTCTACCTCGATCCTCAAGTAGATTAAAATATCATCAATAAAAAATATCACACACTTGTCCAAATACTTCTTGAACACTCTATTAATTAAATCCATGAAAGCCGCTGGGGCGTTGGTTAATCCTAAGGACATCACCAAGAACTCATAGTGTCCATA